>NC_056743.1:1112727016-1112783938 GCF_019279795.1 Protopterus annectens | reverse complement strand
TCCTCTCTCACCTGTCAATCAATAAAACTGCACCCATATCTAGGCAGAATGACGTGCAAGGTACTGCACTAATACAAAGCCCTGTATGCATTGTTTTTTTCACAATGATAGTACTACACCGATTTGTAACTTAAGTAAGCTATGTAACATTTTCTAGATTCTAAATACTTGACTCTGAACTCCTTGGTAATATTCAGAGTATGAGTCCCAATAGTTCCTGTTTTGAAATGGGCCAAAATACAATCTGATGATGGTTGCTAATCATAAATGTGCTTTTTTTTTTTTTTTTTTAGTAAGTGCAGCAAACCACCAAATTTTTAAGCATGTTGATTAAATATTTTGAAGTTATATGTACGCATACCATTTTTATTTTCAATTAACATAACATTTTCATTAGTTTTATGTAGTTTGCGTGTTTATTCATAGGTTCATAGGTAGGTACTAGGCTGTTGGCCCTAGGGGCCTATATAAGCCTAGTCAAAAATGTACCCTGGCTTTCGCCACCCAAGAAAATTATTTTCTTGTGCTTCTGTCAAGCAGAGTCACAGAAGTGATCCCCTGGGTGAATTTCCCATCTTCCATTCAATCATCAAGGTTTTTCTTGAGTGCTAATGAGGAGCTTTGTTTTATATAGATAAGTAGTTTGTTCCAGAGTATGAGAAGTCTCTAGGACAGGAATCTATCCCTCCAGCATGTTCTGTTTGTGGTGACAAGGTTTAGGTCCCTAGAGCATGTAGCTTGGAGGGATTGGGATTTCTTTAAGTGGAGCATGTGCAACAGCTCTGGGTTTGACATAGCTTTGTATGTTGGGCAGAGATCGCCTCTGAGTAGGTGATATGCGACGGACTAAAGCTGGACTTTTTTTTTTTGAGGCGGTTTGCATAGGGCATCTGTTTGAGGCCAGTAATCCTGTTTGTGAGGTATTTCTGTGGCCTTTCCAGTTGTAGATGTCTTCTGAGGTACATACCAAAAGGGGCGCTGTATTCTATAAATGGGTCTAATGAGTGACTAGTAGAGGGGAACAATGACCTCTTTTTTTTTTTTTTTTTTTTCCTGGATGAGAAACCTTTTGTGATAAGGTGTGCCACATTTTGTGATAAGGTGTGCCACGTAGAAGGATTTCCTGACTACTGTGACAATGTGATTATCAAAGGAGAGACTACTGTCCACCTGTGTCCCAAGGTCTCTTATCACACTTTCTGTGTTAAGTAGACTACCGCCTATGTGGTAGTTCATGGTTACAGAGTTTTTACTAAAGAGAATGACAGTGCACTTTTTGGCATTGAGCTTGAGGCCATGGTTTTGACACCAGGCATCTGTCTCAGTGAGGCCCTTTTGTGGGATGTCCACATCATTGGGAGTTTCAATTATGGCTCCTAGTTTGCAGTCATCTACTAACTTCGTTATTTGTATTAAGTTTTCATTCACTCTAGCATTACTTAAATTGCTCATTTCCTTTTTTCTGTTAACCCTCTCTTCCTCTTGTGCATTAGTCTCTATGTATTTTTCCACAGATTCCATTTGCTCTTACAATTTTCTAAAGACCTCACCCCCAGTTTTTATCTACGTTACAATATTTCAGTACTTCGACTACACTTGGTTTCGATTTTACTTTAATTTTTAAGTAATTGCTTTTTTGGCAGCCAATAGAATAAAACTTAGTAAGGTCTTACTCTGTTTAGGCAATTTGTTTTCTACATCTCTGCTTTCAAAAGAATCATTTTCTTGGTTGTAACCATTTGATTCCTCAATATTTCTAGCAAAGTTCCCTTTAGGGAATCTTTAAAATCTGCCAACCCCTTGCATTCCTGAAAATGTTCCCAAGTACCCCTATCTCTCTCATCACACTGACTGCTTATTTTGTCTACTAGAGATAACGCTCTGAAGTCTGTATTGGATTTGACAATTCCTGTACGAATACAAGGAAAAATTGTAAAACTTCTGGACTTTGTTGCTTACTTGTGAAAGTACTTATGTCCTCACACTTACTTTATAGTTTCCAGTTTCTTTCTAGTATTTTCTTATATGCTCCGATTTGTTTCTTATAGCTGTCATGTATTTAATAGGCCTGTATAACATTCTGTTTTTAATAGCAACACTGTTCTAGACTGCTCTATAAACCACCAGAGGTGGCCTTTCACTTGGGACATGCTTCCCAATCCCTTCTCTTGAATTTTACTCTTAGCAGGAAGGCAATCTTTAACTTGCAATCCAAACTTCTGCTTCACCTCCTCTCCCTACCTTCCCTTCTTGCACTTTCCACATTATGTACTTCTCTGCTCTTGAGAGTTGAGGATACCCTTCTTACAATACAATGTTGTAGCATCTTAAACACAGCTGTTGTGCGTTTATATTCATCCACTTTTCCGGCTTCTCTACTGGTAAATTATGAAGTTTGCATTTGGCATGGAGGGAATGAAGGAAAGATTAATTTTTGCATGCCATCACATGCTTTGGGTACAACATCACTGCAGAAAAAGAACCCGGCCTTCATGCTCTCCATCTGTTCCATATATATATTTTTGTTGTGGGGTTGTAAAGATTTCTTTCTCTCCCCCTTTTTTTTCAGGAATAATAGAATTTTTTTTTTTTTTTTTTTTTTTTTTTTTTTTTTTTTTTTTTTATAAACTGTCTTGGTCAGGTTTGGAGAGTGGTGGCCATATTGGTAGTAATCTTGATGTATTCTTTCCTTTTGAAAAAACTGTTCTGCCAAAGAAATGTACTGAATTGCATGGAGTGGACTGCAATCTTCAGTGTATTTTATCTCCCTTTAGAATAAAGAGATACTACTGACATTGCTTATCTCTGCTTTTTGAAAATCAAGGAAGCAAGCCCATGTAGCAATTCCATATACTGTTCTCATTCCTGAAATGTTTAAAAAGAAAAAAAAAGTATTGGCAATTCTGTTTGCTGATATGTTGGTATGGAAGCTCTGATTAAAATGGATCGTATGTTAATAGCATTGCTCAAATTTTAAATGGATTTTCTGCAGCCTGTCACCCCCTCCCAGACTGACACAGAAATGCGAGCACACACACAGTAGTAGTAGACACAATGGTCATGTAGTTTTATTACAAGTAACAAGGGTTGCAATAATTGCACCTTGGTATTCCAGCACGCAAGTTAAATCCACTTTTTTTTTTTTTTTTTTATTTTAATATAGATGACAGTCATCCCACTGACCATCTTCTACCGTCCCCACTTCCACAGCATTCATGTCCATGGTCGAAGATTAGTCCACTATAACAAGACTCAAATGTTCTTCTTAACCCTTTCTTTACCAGTTAAAATGTTGTGGGCATATCTTATCTTTTTGGTAGGCAGTCCTTAGGTTTCCCTAAGTAATGCATCTAGTGTCAGATGCTTTTGATTGTTTGGAGGCCCATTCTGGTCCCACAACATATTTGTGTTGTTGGTAACTCCTTATAAATTTACCTGTATAAAATTTACTGCAAGTGGTAGCTGCTGAATACATCAGTTGTTGGAAAGTATGATTCAGTTGCCAGAAGATGGATGAGACACGGGGCTTCTTTGAAAGGTAAAGGAAAGAAGCAAACGCACTGGCCAATATGCTATGCGTTACTGCTTTTGAGAAAGTTAGCTTGGTGACTCTGAAAGATGACATTTGGTAGTGAATGCTATATTGGTTTGATCCAGGTCTCTCTGGTGGTAACGAGCAATAATGCCTTATGTTTACTATAATATTGAAGCAGGAAAAAAACTGGGGCAGTATGCATCTCTGTCCACGAAGGTGATCTGTTCATAGTGCTAGGATTCAGCGCCAAGTTTGTCTGTGCACTAGGCATGACACCTTTCCATGTACGAAACAAGACCTTAAGTAAGGGCAGACTTGCTGAACAAGTCCTTCAAGGTTTTCTCCACCTATATTTACTACTTCACTTTCCTGGACCATCATGGGACCTCTTGTTCATCTTTGTATGTTGCATCTTAAAGTAAACTTCTTTTTGCAGACCTAGATTTCATATGTCAGAAATGTGATATTCCACTGGTTGCCTTTGTTCAAGATCAAAGCTATTTGAATTGCATTTTTCATTTTCTGTAATCTTATTCTGCATACATTGTTCCCCAATATTGCTTTGAGTTTAATCTTATTAAATGCCACAAATGATGGATCGAAGGTTCTGTATTCTTCAGTTGTATGTGAATAGATCCAAAAGCACATGGCCTGAATTTCTACATGAACAATTTTCAAGTGCGTGTGAATGCTTTGTTCCAAGTAATAGTGTAGCCCCAGATCAGATTTCATTCTAGTATTTGTGGTATTTTAGTGAATTAGCTGCATCCTGAGCTTGTTTTAAGAATATGCCAATTGTGCTCACAAAAGAGACACTGGCATAGTTTCAACACTTTTACAAGACCACATTTGCTTACTAGTGTACAGCCAAGAATTTTGCACTAACACAATATATGGCAAGTCACTTCCATTTTTGTGAGGAGCCAATTTAAGTAGCATATGAAGGGACGGAGGACCTGAAGGCAACGTGACAGAGTACAAGGAAAATGTTAGTCTTTATGATCTACAGTTCAGTATTTGGAGTCAAGCCGGGCCACACCTTTCTGCATTACTACTTTTTGTGTAGTTGTGGGGATAGTGGTGGGGTGTGCTGACGTGGGTGCTGTCTAGCTAGTCTAATGGTTAATATGATCGTTAAGAAAACGGTCTCGTTCTCCATTAGCTCCACACGTGGTGGGTGACATGCAGCATGCAGTGACAGAGTATGAAGAGATGCTCCCTCCTTCAGCATGGAAATTATGGACTTTGACTGAGGCAAGTTAATGCAGTAGGAATGTGAATAGTTTAACAGCAAATCCATCATTTGAATTTGATATTTGAGTAGTCTTTCAAGGGTGTGAAAAGTCCCAGTTTGAGCTGGATGACTGAAAGCACAGAATGGAGAATCTGGCACTACAGCATGTACAGGCTGCCCTACAGAGTTAATCCCTTTTATGAAGAGTGCAGCACTGTCTGTCCAACAGATGAAAGAGGAATGTCTTTTCCAGTACGTACCATGCAAATGGGCATCCTTTCAACAAGTGATGGTCATATCACAAAAAGGGAGGGCTTTATTGCCATTCATGTGTTATTTGTGGGGGTATCTACCCTAGGCAGTGTGCCCAGGTTTGTGCAGTCAGCATGTGGCTTTACAGAGTAAAGTTTACACATTTTCACAGGTTTGCATTGCAGTATAAAATTTGTTTGATATTTTGATGTTACTTTGCTTTCTGTCTTTCTGCTTGCTATTAATGTTACTTCCTTTGCGACCCATCTGCATGCAGTCTGAAAGTTTGGTTTAATGTTGCCATAGCAAGGCTTCATGTTCATAAAAAGCTGTTAAATTTCAAGTAATTAAACTGATCAGAACAGTGTTGATTGTGGTTCCGTACACCGCTGTTTTTAAGGGGCCCTTCATTCTAGTTTCAGTGCAGGTTTGGTTTTTGCATGTCTTTATACAAATCCTGATTACTTTCCCAAATGTGTGGATATTTCGTTTTAAAAAAAATGACATTTTCATAGTGCAGAGGTTCTATTCATTACTTTCCATTTGTGTGCTAAAAGGGGCACTTTTCTTATCCCTACAAGATGCAACTTCTGCACTGGGTAGGTAATTCTGAAGTATTGCCAGGGTCCCAACTGTCATGAGTTAGAGTAATTTTTCATTTTCTAAGGCTTTATTGCTCTATTGGTTGTGTGCACAGTGCTTTACAAACTGCTTGTGAGCAAAACATGGAGTAATTAATTTATCGGCAAGCAAAATAATTTCATTGAGACAGCTACAAGTTGACCATACACACCCATACATTTTTCAGTCTGAGAGATCTTGATTTTCTTTGCAAAAAGTGTGTAGCTAATGCTGGCCTCATAGTTACACACGCTGTTAAACATTAGCTTTGATTTGGTGAGAAATGGATCTAAATGTATGCATGGGAAGGTGTTTGTGTCTTAGCTGAGCAATATTTAAATTAAGAAGTAAAGCCACTGTGGTGTGGATATGAAGTGAATAATTTTGCCATAACTTTGATCTATATTTGAGACTATAAATCCCGGCCATTAAAATCCCTATAAGATAGCATTGTTTTCTTGGATGTGGGGAAAGAATGTGGTGGAACTTGTAGATGTACATAACTAATTGTGCATTTGCCTTGGTGTTGCTTAGCTGCTGTTTATGTGTGTGTGTAATATAAATATATATATATATATATATGTGTGTGTGTATATGTATGTGTGTGTGTATGTGTGTGTATATATATATATATATATATATATATATATATATATATATATATATTTATATATATATATATATATATATATATATATACTGAATTTTCAGACTGGTAGGGTGATTGTGCAGATAGTTATTATGCCACATAAATGTGAGACAAGAGTGGTTTGGTGTACTAGTGGTAGAATCTGACAGGGACGAGAAGAAAAAACTAACCTGCTCTATTAAAACATGGTATCATTTTGGTAGTACTGCTTCACAGTATTTGCGTAGCTATGTGCTAGTTTGTCTGCTTCAGTAAACAGAAATCCCACTTATACCCGACTTTTAAGACCGAGACGAAAAACCTGAAACTCCAGAAGACCAACCGCTCTAAACACTGACAGATCACTACAGGTAAGTAACTGCTTGGCCAGCATACTGACCTCTGCCTCTTATCTCCACGGTAGTGCAGTTTTGGAGTTGGTATATTTAGTTGGGGCGATGTGGGGGCACCCCAGATGAGTGGGTTTGTTTTGGTTTTAGTGTGTTTGTGGGGTTGGGCGAGTGGTTACTTACCTGTAGTGATCTGTTGGTGTTCCAAGCGGTCGGTCTTCTGGAATTTCATTTTTTTTGTCTCTGTGTTTTGAAAGTCGGGTAAGTGGGATTTCAGCCTACTGAAGTAGACCCGCTAGTTTCCCGTAAATTCCAGGGAGGTGTTCTACTGCTGACTATTTACATGCTTCCCAAGTAAGCATGCTAGTCTTTTTAGATACTATGTGGAAGACAAAAACACATGCTGTAAGAGAAGCAAATGGCATTGGTGTACATAAAACATGCTTTACCTTTCTACTACCACTGTAGTACACAAAGGTTTTTCTAACACAGGATAATGGTAAAATGAAGGATATTAACATCTTGTGCTTCAAGTCAGGGGGAACTCTGTCTAATATTACTTTCCTACTTCCTATCTATCCACTTTCTGTTAATCTCATGTTTCTCTGCTTCCTCCTCCATGCCACATTCATGTGTTTGCCCACTTCTCCCGATCCCACACCAGTAAATCGCACATAGTTTTCTGTGGGTGATGACTCTTGTTGCAAAATTCAGTACTCTGCTTATGTAGATGTGTACTCTTGGCTATTAAAATTTTTTACTGTGACAGTACACATCGGCTGCTTTTGCCCCCCATGCTTCATGTCTTCTGGATTTCTACCCAGTGTCTGTCAGTCACTGGGTCTTCTAGCCCCTTCTTCCATCCCCAGACTTAAACTGATTCTTGGGATAGTGCTGGCATAGAAGCAAAGGGTGTCCTGAAGGAGTCTTGCTGTTTTTCACAAGGGGAAGGAGGTTTTTACATTATGACCTACTACCTTATGCTTACCCTATGTTTATCGTGGAACTGCCCGACTGGTGCCCCCCCCCTCCTTTATTGATTATGCTTCCCTTCAAGGAGCGCCAAGATCAATGTCATTCTCTCACTTGGGAAAAGTGTTTATCTTACAGCTCTAGCTTTCAGGACTTGAAATAGTCATACCCATGTCCTGAAGTACTAGAGGCATCTCCTCAAGCAACTCCAGGTTTGGTCATTGGAGTGCGCAGGGTGAACCACTGAATACTGCTCTTGACTAAGCCCTAGCTTGTGCACAGCTGAGCAAACGTGCCTTGAAATGTGGTTACAAGACACTGGATAACATCATCCAGGGCTGCTGCTACTCAACATAATAAATTATGATGATAAAGATAACTGCTGCTGTATAGATTCCCTGCCATCAAAACCTTCAGTCTCCTCCCTCCTCTGCCATCATGTCTGCAAGTATAGCTTTTGGGTGAGGGCTGCCCTGCTAATTCCTGCTTTACACTGTGAATGCTCTGTCATTCAGGGAGTGTTTTTATGCCTTTTAATTGGCTCAACCCCTTGCTAGGACTGATGGGCATAGTTGTTGGTGACTTGCTTCTTCTTAAAGTAGACTGAGCATGGCAAGGACACTCCCTTTTCCACCAGTACTGATGTCATTGGTCAGAGGAGGAGTCCATCTACAGAGATTATTTCCCTTTTACACCTTGTAAAGTGCAGTGGTTTGTCTGACAGTTGTCAAACAAATTTTTTGTCATAAGGGCATCCCGGTGTGCAAATTTGCTTCCCTGACCAGTGCCAGGTGCTAAATTCTCCTGTTTGATATCTCTTTCCAGGAGTTGGGTGAAGGATGCCTTGGATTAGCAATGATAGGCTGCCTCTGCCCCCCCCCAAAAAAAAAGTTCCTGTGAGGTTCATTTAAAAAAAATACTACTTAAGGCTAGCATTATACTGATGACATCCTCCAAGGAAGACTTTGATGTCCTATTACAATGTTGTAGTATTCACTTTGGTGTGGGATTTTCCACCTCAGACAATCCGACGTCGGCTCCTATACAAAAGCTTTTTGCCTGGCTGCTGTACGTGCGTGGGACGTCACACACAGGGCCATAAACCAGGGACCATAAAAGTGACGTCAGTGCACACAGACCTCAGAACATTTCAGCTGCAGACGTCAATAATTCTATCATCCAGCTCTTTAGTATGATTTCTTCAAAAAGAGGAGTACCCCATTGGGGTTTGTTTCCCGTTTTCTTCAGAATATTTGCTTGTGCTTGGTTGTTGTATTTTCTGGCTGATGTCAGCCAAAAATGACAAATGTAGTTGCGGACGGCAGATACTGCACAAAGACGCTCACGACAAGTGTGTATATTGTCTAGGGAAGGAACACAACCATACGTCGTGTTCCATTTATAAGTACTTCATGTCTAAGACTCTTCCACAGTCATCTGTCTGAATTAAATCTCGGTTTAGAAAATCAGCGTTTCAGGCGCCCTAGCCCTTAGGATGGATCTGGAATCTGACCAGCCAGAACCACCTAGGAAGAAGGCCAAAGTTTCCCGGTCTCTTCCTATCACCACTCTACTTGGATGTCCCGCTGGTCTCTGGGTTACGGGCAGAGGAATGCCTATCTTCTCCTTTGGCCTCGATTGGCCCCGCTGAGGCGACTGCTTCATCTGCCACGGAATGCACGTCCACTGAGTCTGTTCAGCCTTTGGCCACAACTGACGGCAAGGGGGAACAGCTTGCTAGTTGACCACCTGATTCCTCTCCTTCTACCAGCCTGGCCTCTGTACCCATACCTCCTACTAGGCCTACGCCATCCAAGAAAAAGCGGAAGACCAAACATATCAGTTCACTCCCTGAGAGTCAGACTGATTGGCAGTCTTTCACCAACTCTCTCATGCAGGCCTTTATGGCTGTTCGGCCCACCTCCTGTTTCCATACCTGTGCTCAGTCCTCACCCAGCTCCTGTGTCTCCCCCTCTCCTTCCACCTTGCTTACAGGGGGGGAAGATCAGCAGTTTCTATATAATTCCTCCTCTGATAAATCAGTCTCTTATGTCAGCCAAATTGCTTCATCCCTTGACTGTTATTTCCTTGATGAAGACTCTATTGAAGGGGATTCTCACCAAGAAGACTTAACTTTCGGGGAGATTCTCCCCAAGAAGGCCTAACTTTCGGGGAGACTATCACTAGGATGAGGGAATATTTTAAATGGGATTCTAGCATCCTGTCTGACACACACAAAAGATACTTGAACTCCTACAACTGGAATCTCCCTCTGCCTCTGCCATTCCCCCCATGCTTACAGCATTTATGGATGACTTCAACTCTGTCTGCAAGAACCCGGACTCCCAGCCACCAGCCCTCAAAAGACCACACAGATTTTATAAGGTTCCAGAGGACCAAAAATTCCTCATAAAAGCCTCCCCTTGCAGATCCAGCTGTTTTTGCTGTCACCCCTGACAGACGATCCAGACAACTCCCTTCTGCTTTTCTACTACCTACAAATGAGGACAGTAAGACAAATGGATAGGCTTGGAAAGTAAATTTATACTTCCTCCACCCTGGCTTTCCGAGCCATTAACTGTCAAACACATATGGTTAAGTATGCTTGTCCTTCAGTCAGAAATAGCATCCAAGCTATCCCTGGCTTCCCAAGTAGCCAGACACTCTTTTTATCAGGTGTAGTTATGATGCTGCAAATGCCTCCGCCAGGTCTGCATCTGCCCTACTCAGATATTCTTGGCTATGCCTACAACCTCTCCCAGAGGATTTCAAAACAAAAATCATGGATGCTCCACTGAACCACAACCTTCTTTTTGGAAAAAAAATTCTGCAGATCTCTTCAAGAGCTTGTAAGAGAAAAGCAAGGAACTGCAAGACATAAAACACTTGCTAGTTTCTCCTTTCCCAAGGTATTACAGGAATTATCCTGCTAAAATCTCCTTTGTCAGGAGAATGCCCTCCTCATCTCAGCCATCTTCCTCCAGACCAAGAAGATGATCCAGGAGACCATTATACTCCAGGCCTGCTAACAATCTCCCTCCTCCTAAATGTCCCTTTCAGGGCAAGGGAGGGCTTCCCTCTGCTTGCGACTACCTTGTCCCCCCTGCCCCTTTACTCTTGTCTTCCCTACTGCCTCCCCTTTTGGAAATCCATAACCACAGACCAGTGGGTTCTTTCAGTCATTCAAAAAGGCTACTACTTATCTTGGAAAGAGAGACCACATCCAAAACACATCCCACGCCCTCCAAAATAACAACTCCACCTTCTCCGACCCTACAACAACAACTTGCTCGTGGAACAGTAGAACCAGTCAGCAGGGGCCACGAAGGAAAAGGATTCTATTCCCAGCTTTTCCTCATGCCAAAAATGGAGGGACCCTGGAGACCCATTCTAGACCTTGCCTAAACAGGTTCCTGAAAGTACCTTTCTTCAGCATGCTCTCTCTGCAAGCCCTCTTACCATTGATTCCTAACCAACCCTATATGGTCACACTGGACTTAAAAGAATCCTATCTTCACATCCCCATCATGCCCTCCCAGAAGAAATACCTCAGATTTACTGGCATTTCCTCACTTTCTCTTTACAGCCTTACCCTTTGGCTTATCCACTGCTACAAAGGTGTTTGCAAAGTGCCTGGCCACTACCATTGTGTTCTGTCGAACCAAGGGCATCCAACTGTTCCCTTTCCTGGACAATATCCTTATCCTTATTCTAGCAGAGTTAGAATCTTTGCTTCTGAGCCACCTAGAATTTGCCACGACCATCCTTCACAATTTGGGATTCACCCTCAACCTACCAAAATCCTACCTGCAACCGCAGCAGGACAAAGTGTTCTTGGAATGTAGAATAAGATCAGACTTAATGAGATGCTACCCTACTCCAGGACAAACAGCAGTCTCTCTCCAGTCATTTCCTTAATCTGCTGGAGAGTCCCCACCTCACCGCCAGTCAATTCCTTCAGCTTCTAGGTCTAATGGCAGTCACGATTCCCATGCTTCCCTAGCCAGGTTACACATGAGGAAGCTTTAGTAGTACCTAAAGAATGTCTGGTCTCAGCACCAACATTCCCTAGACACACTTATCCCCCTTTTACCCTGTCTAAAGACAGAATTGAGGTGGTGTATTTAATCTAATCCCCCTACAGCTTCCCCCTCCCCACTCCATGCACACAGATGCATCAGATCTGGGGTGGGGGGCTACTCACAATGTTTACAGGGTCTAAAAATCTTCGACTCCGGCCCTTCAAAAGCAACACATCAATGTCAGGGAGATGACTGCTGTCTTGAAGGCCCTTCAGGCCTTTCCTGCCCATCCTCTAACCAGGCCTACTTCACATCATCACAGACGATGCCACAGTCATGTGGTAACTGAACAAACCAGGATGAACCAAAATCTACCATCTATGCAGGATAACCCTACAGATTTGAGAGCTAGCCCCCAACACAACCTCTTTCTGCAGTCCTCTTGCATCCCCTCTCAAGAAAACAAGCAAGCAGATTTACTCAGCATAACATCCTCTCACCTTCACAAATGGATGTTAAACAGGGATACCTTTCTAGACCTAGTCCACCAATGGGGCATCTCTCAAGTGGATCTGTTTGCCTTCCCCAGAACAGACAACTAGCCAAATTCTGCAGCAGGGATCAGACTCCACTAGCCTGGAGAATGAATGCCTTCAGCTTTCCTTGGAAATGAATGTTCCTTTATGCGTTCTCCTCTCTTCCCACAAATGCAAAAGGTTCTTCTAAAAATAAAAAAGGACCAACCAAAAATCTTTTTGGTGACTTCCCTACTGGCCAAGGCAACATTGGTTCCCCCTTCATTCTATCACCACAAGTTGCCCCACAAGGTGGACCTTCTGTCACAGCAAAAGGTATCTCTAATCTACCCTCAGCTTCAAATGCTGAACCTAACACTCTGGGTGATCAACTTCTAGTCCCTTACAGACTGCTTTATTCTGAGGATGTGCTCTCTATCCTGAGTGAGGCAAGGAAACCTACTACTAGAAAGACATACCTTCCAAATGGGAAAGATTCCAAAAATGGTGTCCTCTCCAGGACAGGGACCCTTTGCAGGCAGACCCCTCCCCCAGTCCTTGGCTGTGTTTATCACCTCATTAAGACTGGGCTAACTTATTCCTCTGTTAAAGTCCATCTTTCAGCCATTTCAGCTTGCTTGCCATTACAGCCACTTATGCTTTCCAGACTAGCTGTTAATATTTTTCTGAGAGGGGTCCTACATATTAGACCACCAAGACCCCCCCCCCCCCGGGACCTCAGTTTTGTCCTAGAAAAACTCACCTTACCTCCATTTCAGCTGGTTAGTACAGCCTCCTTACAGATGGTTACATGGAAAACCATTCTCTTAGTGGCCATTTCTGCTAGAAGGGTGTCGGAATTACAGGCCCTCATGGCCTGCCCCCCTACACCACCTTCCATAATGACAGTCACCTTACATACTAACCCATCCTTTATGCCCAAGGTGGTAAATGAACTCTCTCAACCAGTCCATCCACCTACCCACCTTCTTCCCTAACCCAACCAACAGGGCAGAGAGAATCCTTCATTCTCTGGATGTGCACAGACAGTTAAGATCCTATCTAGACAAAACTAAGCCAGTCAGGAAGTCGGACCAGCTTTTCATTTTCTTTCACCCCAGGGCCCTGGGTAAGGCAGTCTCAAAGCAGACAATTTCCTGTTAGATTAGGAAATCCATCCTTTGTTATTCTCACCATGGCAAAGACTTACCTCATGGGGCGAAGGCTCACTCCAGGGCCATAGCTACCTCCAAGGCATTTTTCAAGTGGCTGGGCACCGCCTATATCATGGAGGTAGCTACCTGGAATACAGATCCACACGTTCACCAAACACTACAACTAGATAAAGTCTCTAGGGCTAAAGCAAGCTTTGCCAGAGCAGTCCTGCAAGGATTCCTGGAATCCTCTACCTCCTCCCATTTCTCCTCCTAAGCTGTGGTACTCTCCCACACCAAAGTGAATACTGCAACATTGGAAAAGGACAGAATAGTTGTGTAAAATCTTTAGATGTCCTTCTCTTCCATGTTGCAGTATTCCTTCCCACCCTCCATAACCCCCTATTTTTTTTTCACTTTACACAGGGCCTGGGCCCTGCTCAGAACTACCATTCCATTATGCTTATCTGATAAGTTTTGCCAGGGGCATTTGTCTCTCTTGTTGAGTTCTTCTGACAGGCCACTCATCTGGGCTTCAAGTTGAGAGATCTGGGCGTGCCAACGTCACTTTTATGGTACTTGGTTTGTGGCTCTACGTGTGACATCCCACACACCTACAGCAGCCAGGCAAAAAGCTTTTGTATAGGAGCTGATGTCGGATCGCCAGAGACACAAAATCCCACATCAAAGTGAATACTGCAACATGGAAGAGAGGGACATATATGGTTATGGTAAGATTTTACACAACTATTTTTTTCTCTTTCAGCTGCATCTCTTTCATGCTCTGCTAGGATTCCTCCTTTCCAAACTACTGTTTTCCTCCTCCATGAAGGTTTATCCAGACCTTTATGCTCTGATGTTACCTACATGGCTGTTAAATTTTTGCTGTCAGTTATTCTACTGTAAAGGCACATCTGTCAGCAGTGTTGAATTTTAATGCAGAGAGGGATTTACTTTTCTTAGATGATAAAACCCTTTTCTGCAAGGCATTTTTCAGTCTTTCTGTTCTGCCAGAGGACACCCCTCCACTTATGCCTGCAATATCTGCTGACCTAAGCTTTATGATCTTGTACTAGGAGCATGTCACTTTCACTGAAAGAATGTATGAAAGCCAGCTCTTTCTGTCAAATCTTCATAACCTACAAAGAAGAGGGCTTCCCTCAGGACCTGGTGCATAGTTTGTGTTTGAAGGTGAATTTGGAAGCAAGTCTAAACTGTTCATTTAACTTGCCAGTTTACCTCCTCCATTGTACGGATGTCCAAAAGAAAGTTGTGTATGAAACGGATGAACTTAAGTCCTGAAGAAAGGATGAGCAGCTTCTTGTATTCTGTCAAAACATGATTGGGCAGGAAGGTCATTAAGCAAAACTTGTCCACGTGGCAGACCCATCTACATTTGTCACAAGTATGGGAGACTTCGTTCAGTGGTCAATGCTCTGGGTGCATTCATTTAGTGCACTTGCAATTTCTTGAGCCTTTTTTTCTTTTTGTTAAAGCTCCTTTGGGTGACTTTCATTTTTCAGCTGCCTGGTCATCCCTCGGCACCTTTGTGGTGCAGTCTTGAGGAGTTGCTGAGTATGATCCTGTTATCAGATGGGGAAAGTTGTGGTTCCCTAAGCTTTGTACAACTCCGTCTTTATCTTTACTGACTTTCCCTTTTGTCCTTCCTTTTTACCTTTTCTTAGATACTCTGTGTTTGCTTTTTAATGAGTGAAGAACTGAGAGAGAGGTTGTGGCAGTTTGTGAAGGTTTTGTTTGCCAAGAGATCCTGACATCCATCTGAAGGTGGACCTTTTATGTGAATTTATTTAAGTTACTTAACTTTTGTTTACTGTACGTGACTGTAACATCAAGCTCTGCTGCTGTGCAGTGTACTGTTTCATATATCTGTTCCTTCAGTAAAACCACTGATGGCTGTATACCCCCACCCCCGATAAGTGCAGGCTGTCGGGCAGCCTTTTTTTTTTTTTTTTCTTCTTTTAATGAATGTAATGTCTAAGACCACCCATGGTAAATTTCTGCTGGTATCTCTTTGGTGCATGGACTGTTCCTTCATCTTGTGTACAAATTGTGTCCTAGTATGCTTCATGTAACACTGCTTTTCAAGACTTGTATTTCCTTGAGAAAAACTGTCCTTACTACCTGTTTAGGTTGAAAAATTCTTTATTACCTAGCTATTTGTGACACCCTATTTTTCTCTATCATTGTAACTTGCAAATTAAGCATTAAGGAACAAGGTGCTATCGGACCCTGTTCTGTAGGCAATAAGCAATCCTTGTATCTGTGATGCGAGGCTTCTAGAAGCACCTTGAAACAAGGATCCAAGACATGAAGTGTCATTTACTGATTTAAACATGGTATGGACTGGTGTTGTAATTTACAAATGTTATTGTAAACTCCCAGAGGTTTGTTTTACGTGATTGAGTTTGTGGAGTGCACCAGGACAGATTTTGTGGTTTGCCAGTGATATAAAATGTGGTTGGGCACACGACTTAATATAGTGCCATATTTGGGGATAGAAAAACAAAGGATAGTTTGGTAGATGCATAGCCGGCCTTAGGCATAGGCCAACTAGGCATCCGCCTAGGGCACCGCTCTAGTAGGGACACTTTTCCAGTATTTATTCTGTGTAGGTAGATCAGGATGAGGGCACCAGGTGGTGTAGTGGGGGGCACTGTGGAGCCCTTTTGCCTGGGGCACCAATTTACCTAAGGCCGCTCCTGGGTAGATGTATATGACTAGTAGTAAACACTTCAGTTTTACATGTACCCTTGCATAGTATTTTTGATATAATGGTTTGGTTGAGGAGATGGATGTTGCCAAGGATGGAACGTAGTCTGTGTCACTGAGGCTAAAAGTGAAGGTAAATGGGATAAACCTGCATTTCTATAAACTTTGAAGCAGTGATCATATAGTAAATTAATAAAACCATTTGTCTGACATTCGTTTTCTTGAAGCTTGAATATGTGATGATCTCGCTTTCTTGAACATGTGTGATCTCGCTTTCTTGAACATGTGTGATCTCGCTTTCTTGAACATGTGTGATCTCGCTTTCTTAAATGCATTTTCCCTCCGAGTTAAATATTGAAGCATTACCCATCTTCACTACAAGGCCAAGTGTCATGTTTTGCTTTTTAAAATCTCAATTTGTGGGTCCTTTTAAATAGGCAGTGGAGAAAAACTTTATGTATAAAAGAAATGAATATTTGTTGTATTCCACATATATGCAGTGAAGATGTACATATTTGACATGCACTGTTTAGACAATGATAATTTAGAAAAGTGCATCAGAAACTACTGTTGATCAGTTTATTTCAGTAATTCTGAACTGTTGGAAGCACATTCTTCTAATATTGGTCTTTTCATTAATTTATGTGACTAGTCCCTTTCAGTTTCTATAAAATGCTTTTTAAATCTTATTACAATCTCTTTAACTTAATAAAATTGTGATGGATGTCCTTTTCAGTGCACGTCTTGTGACTGAAAGAGCTGTTTTCTTTCTAATTTATTCATAAACTTGAAATGACTACGCAGCTGCATATGCAAAAGCACTTTGGCAGGGAATACATATTAATACAACACAAGTCTAATGTTCCATTTCCTCTGCAATATCCTGTTTGTATGCTTGTCCTCTAAATTTTCTGCTACTGTTTAATCATCAATAGCCCCCTTCTGATTATCTGGCCCTCTCATTCCCCAGGGCTAAGGCTGACCTATAGAGGCCAGTCATTCAGACTGCCATCATGGGTGGTGTCTCCCCAGGGTGAGTGCTGACCTACAGGGCCATCATTCAGAAGGTCATCAGGGGTGGTGTAATATTTTGTGCTTTAAACTCTAGTTCCCACATACATCTGTCAGAGCAGTGGGGAGGGGATGTCCAAGGGGGCTCACCATGGAGGCAGTCTCCTCACTTCTATAAGGGACATGCCTGACTGGCTGCTTGGGGGGAACATTTTCCACAGTTTAACATTTTGTTTCCAAAAATTATTTTTTTTTGTTTGAAGGAGGAAGGAATCCAGAATACCCCAACCAAATCTATGTAGAAACTGAAAAAAACATGCAGTCTCCACTCTAAGAAGTTGGGACTGAGCCAGGACACTGGGGCTGTGGGGCAGATAATTGACCAATGAGCCACTGTACTGATGTGTCCCATGTTTTGCTTCTTACAGCTAAATATTTAATCTCTTCTTTATTGAAGTAGAGATTTATTTTATACTGTGGCTGATGGCTTTACTATCAGCCATGATGCTATTTTGTTGCTGATATGGAGTTCAGTATTTACGCTGACGGCTAGAACTGACTATCGATGCTAATGTTACAAAACATGTTCCATTTCTCTGGTTCGGGCGGCCGCAGTGGTGCAGCAGTTAGCGTTTCCGCCTCACAGGAAGAGGTTCTCGGTTCGCTTCTCGGCTGGGGTGCCTTCTGTGTGGAGTCTGCATGTCCTCCTTGTGGTCGCGTGGGTTTTCTCCGGGTGCTCCGGTTTCCTCCCACATCCCAAAGACATGCAATAGGTGAATTGGACACACTAAATTGGCCCTAGGTGTGTGTGTGTGTGTGTGTGTGTGTGTGTGTGTGTGTGTGTGTGTGTGTGTGTGTGTGTGTGTGTGCCTTCTGTGGAAGGTTGGGCGCTGGGCTGGCAACTCGACACTGTAAAACTCCACTGCCAATCATGAGCGGACAGATGATCCGCTGTGGCAACCCCTAACTGGGAAAAGCCGAAAGTAGTAGTATTTCTCTGGTCCATAGTCAGTGTCCCTAACATTCTAGACCACTTGGCTTAAGGTATTCTAATGCACTTTAACAGGATTTTTTATGCTGTGATGATCTTGAATATTTAACTTGCTTATTTAGTTTTTCCGTAATTCACTTACTTCCCAAAGCTGAAATACATCTTGATATATTTGCTAATGCAGGAGTTAATCTTTTTGTGCGTTTACTATAGAGTGGCTTGGTTCAGAGGTTTAAGATTATATGATGCTAGACCTGTAGTGCATCAGTCCTGTGTTTGATTCCTATGGGCTCCCATAGACTCCATTTGCATACATTACAACTTTGAACCAGGCATTGCTTGTGGGTTATTCTTGGAAAAGGCTCTCCAATGGGCTTTACCTATTAATGCTAGCTGCTGTTATATCCACGAGAGCGAACTCTTAATTTGTAACTGCAGATCATCAAAGGTCATTGCTGCAAAAACCATCACTGGTACAATTTTTTTTTAACTTTCACTGCTTCACTTGGTAGTTTGCAGAAACATTTCAGATCATGAGAAGGCCATTTAGGTTGTAGATCACAAATACTTGGTGATTAAGTGCAAGTCTGTCTCTTTGTGCATGTGTAGTGAAATTCCACTGCATGAATGCACCATTTTAACATTTTTTTAAGGACTAGTGAAGAGCAACATGTCTGAGTTCTTTGTTCATAGTAAGGTCTCTGAAAGAGGAAATCTGGGAACATTAAACAAAAATAAATAAAATGTAATCTTTGTCTGTTTTTATATATTTATATATATATATATATATATATATATATATATATATATATATATATATATATATAAATTGTGTGTGTATATATATGTGTATATATATGTATATGTATATATATATATATATATATATGTATATATATATATATCTAAAACAGACATAAAGATAAAATTTTATTTATTTTTGTTTAATGTTTACAGACTTCCAGTAGAGAATGAGCAGGTGTTTAAATGATTGACTGCCAGGCTAAGTCAATTTTAAGTTGTTACTCCTGACCATTGAGATTCCCTCCTGTCTCTCAAGGTCTGAGGCCATCACCTTATAGGAGATTTTATTTGCATTTGGGCTGAAGGTGAACATCAACATCCAGAAGTGGTGTCGTCATTCTAGGGGGCCCAATGATGTTCATAGTGTTAACCTGCTGCAGTCATCACACTTGGGTTATCCTGTCGTCAGGCGGTCCCGCAGTCGGCCTGAATTCCAAAGTCTTGGTCTGGCGTCGGTTGCTGTCGCTTCTTCCCTGACGTCAGTGCGCCAGGGATATATATGATGCATCAAATGCCATTTTCTTCAGTCTTTCTTGCCGCGCGGTGCCCGAAGCAGAAGCAGTTAAGTGCCGGTCGGCCGACTCTTGTGATTTTCAAAGTCGAATTTCAGATCCGAAGTCTTCAATAAAGCTAAGTAGCCCGTTGGGGAAACTTTTCTTGCCTCAGACTGATGTCAGAAAAAGTTAACAATTGTATTACTTGTGGGAAGCAAATACCTCATAAGGATTTTCATTCTTATTGTATACCTTGCCTAGGCCCAGACAACGATGTCACTGTTTGTCGCTTTTGTGCTAGGTTCAATAAGCTTACTATAAAACAACGCTTTGATTTCGCACGACACTACTTCAGTAGAAAATTTAATTGCACCATGCCGTCGGAGCAACAGACTACTGGCGTGCACAAAAAAACGCAGAGATAAGGACAGGCAGCCTAGACCCAAGCCAGACTCCGAAGCCTCGTCTGGGCCGGTCTCTGGTTCACCAGTTTTCAGTGAGGCGCCTACGCAGCCCCTGGCTACCGCAGAATTGGAACCCGAGACCGCTTCGGATCCTTTGGCGGAGAGTTCTAGGCCGACGCAGTCATTTTCTTTAGGCCCTAGCGACGACATTGCAGAAAGAGAAGCCAGTGCTGCAGAAACACCTTTGGTTTCTGAAGGTGTCTTCAGACCGACGCTGACCATAAAAACGTACAAAGACTGCACTTAAGTCTCCAGTTCAAGGCCCCATGCCTAAGAAACAAATGCTTAAAATGGCTGAAGATTTGATCCTTTAATCAGGGGTTCCCAAACCCCCCCCCCCCCAACAAAAGGCCTAGACAAGAGGAAGATTATGCCTCCTTTGATCAAGTGTCTGTTTTATTTATTTTTATTTTATTTATTTATTTGTAGTTGGTTTACCAGGATGGTCCATTGGGCCAATGAACCCATTTTCAATGGAGTCCTGGGGAGAAAAGCTCCAATAACAATCTAGGTTACAATAGTTTAAAGAATATATTTTTACAAGGGTTATAGTTTTGAGCAAGACATTTACAATTCAAAACAGCAATCATTACAAATAATACACACTAGTGATGAGGATGAAGTTAAAACTAACTGGCAGTGGAACATTGCATATACAGCAGAGAGGCGTTACTTTTTTGGAGTATACAGTTCATAGTTTCCTCAGGCTCCTCTGAGGAACAAGATTACTCCTTTTCCCCCTTATGAAGATTCTGATGCTGAGGATTCCATTACTTCAGCTTCTCCCCCTGAAGACTACTCCTTTGGGGAAACTTTACACACTGAGGGAACATTTTCACTGGGAAGGTCATGATTACTCTGACTCGAAGAAAAGGCACAGAGAGTTTCTTTTACTCCCCCAGCACAGACCACTTGCTATCCCCCCAGTTTTAGACATTGTGGATGATGTTTACTTAGAATCTAGTTTAAATCCAGATTCTCTGCCTCCTGCGGCAGCCAAACCAGACATAGAATGCCTGACTTCCACAAATTCCTTTATAAAAGCCCTGTTGCTGACCCAGAGCCCATCTCCCAGGGTCCCAAAGGGACTAAGGCTTCTATGGCAAAAAATCCTGTACCCTCTGAAAGGGACTCCAGAGCACTAGACAGGTGGGAGAAAAAGGTTTACACCTCAGCCACTGTAGCTGAGAGCACTAAATTGTCAATTTCACATGCTAAAATACCAGCAATTTCTTGAAGGAAATGCAGAATCTGTTGCATGCAGCTGAACAGATGGGCAAACCTACTTTACAATGTGGATTTGATTCCTTGGAAGCTTCCTGTAGAGAAGCTGTTACTGGGTCTGTTATACGTAGGCATGCTTGGTTAAAGGAACGAACTCTGCCTGATCATGTTAAAGCAAAGCTTCTAGATGCTCCCTTACAGCAGGATGTCCTATTTGGAGTTAAAGCAGAAGTCGTCTTAAAGAAAATGGAGGAGAAGGCAAAATCTATGCAGACGGTCAAAGATTTCTTACAGGTTCAGCCCCCTCGCTTCAGCAGAAATTGGCCAACAAAAAATTGGCCCTTTCCAGCTACTGACAGACCTCAGAGGGGTAAATAGACGCCCAAGAGGCAGAGGACAACCACAAACCCACTACAAACCTCGACAATGGAGCACTGCAACACAGAAGGGAGGAGAAGACAGGCCCCAAACTACTAGAAGTCAAACACAATGACTTAAACCTCATATGGCCAAGCAAAACTCTCTCTTGGCAGCTCCCTTGGGAGGAAAATTAGCACTTTTTTTCAGACAGCTGGCGCATCGTCACAAAGGACAAATGGGTCCTAGACATAATTTCACAAGGATACAGATGCCATTTCCACACCTTGCCAACGAAAAGAGGAATGCCAAACCTGCCACAAAATCAATGGACAGAGGCACAAAAGCAAATTACAGCTTTCATGGACAATGAGAGCCATTCAACTGGTACCTACATGGGAGCAAGGCCAAGGATTTTACTCAAGACTCTTTCTAGTCCCCAGAAAGGACAATGCCTGGAGACCAATTCTGGATCTTTCAATTCTAAATGCCTTTTTACAAGTACCCAAATTCAAGATGCTAACACTACAGCAGCTTCTTCCCATGTTGGGCAAGAAAGCATGGCTAGTAACGTTGGACCTCAAGGAGGCATACCTGCATGTCCCTATCAGACAAAATTGCAGAAGATACCTCCGTTTCTTTGCAGGTTCAACCCATTACCAATTCTCTGCACTGCCCTTTGGCTTATCCACTGCGCCCAGGGTTTTCACAAAATGCCTGGCACCAGTAATTGCATACTGCAGACAGAGGAATTCAAATATACCCATACCTGGATGACTGCCTCATCCAAGCAGAAAGCAAGGACATCCTCTTACAACATCTGGCTTTTGTAAACATCTAAGTTGCGTAGGGTACACAGTAAATTAAAAGAAATCAAAACTAGTACCCTCACAAAATATGACATTCCTGGGTGCCAGCTTGAATACAACGGCCCAGAAGGCTTATCTGACGCCAGACAAAACTACAACTGACTCAATATTTCAAAACAATGGCAACAAAGACCCAACTCCCTGCAAGAAAAATTCTGCAGGCCTTGGGCTTCATGGCATCTTGCATACTACTAATACCGTTTGCAAAGCTGCATATGAGGAAATTACAGTGGTACCTAAAAAGCGTATGGTCTCAACACAGCCACAGCTTGGACACAATATCTCGCATTCCCTGCCTTCAAGAGTTTCTACGGTGGTCACAGACATGTCACCTCAACAAGGGTCAGCCTTTCATGTTGCCCCCAGCCAGGCAAGCTATGACAACAGATGCATCGGACTATGCCTGGGGGGCACACATGGCAGGACAGTGCGTTCAAGGCATATGTATGGACTGCAGATCAAAGGAATCTGCACATCAATCAAAAAGAAATGCTAGCTGTACAGAATGCCCTGACAGCCTTCAAAAACCTCTTGCATCCAGGACAGCTTACAATAAGGACGGACAACACCACAGTAATGTGGTACATAAACAGACAAGGGGGTACACACTCCTACTCTCTATGCAGGCAAGCAATGACCTTGTGGAACACAGCACTGGCTTACCAAGTTCAGCTGCAAGCTCAATTCCTGCCAGGAAAAAAAGAACACATTGGCAGACTACCTCAGCAGAAACATCATGGATCCCCACGAGTGGAAACTGGATTCACTAGTATTTGCAATGATAACTCAAAAATGGGGCTACCCAGACACAGACTTGTTTGCCAGCCCCCAAAACTATCAGCTAACAAAATTTTGTACAAGGACACTCCACCATCAAGCTTGGAAAGTGGACGCACTCTCATTCACTTGGAAAAACGTGACAGTATATGCCTTCCCTCCATTGCCCCTTCTCACAAAGGTGCTACTGAAAGTCAGGAAGGAGAGACCCAGAATGATACTCATAGCCCCAGACAGGCCACACCAGCACTGGTACCCACTACTAAGGAATATGGCCCAGGGCCCACCTTAGATTTTACCACAAGTTGCTCATTTGCTCACACAGCAAGACAGTCAGATTCTACACAGCCAGCTCAAAACCTTAAATTTGGCTGCATGGCAAATCACCTTAGCAACCAGCCAGCTCCTCTTCCTCAAGCAGTTATGGATGTTATTCTGAAAGCTAGGAGGCCCAGCACCAGGAAGACCTACTCGGACAAATGGAAAAGGTTTTGCGCCTGGAACCAAGCTAAAGGCCAGAATACCCTTCAACCTCACATACCTCAGATTCTACAGTATTTAACTGAGATGTTGCACAACGGACTTTCCTTTTCATCTATTAAAATCCACGCCTCAGCTATTTCAGCCCACTACAACACGGATCCTCCCTTATTTTCACATCCGCTTCTAAGGCAGTTTCTCAGAGGGGCCAAAAACATTAGGCCCCCCAGGAGAGCACCTACACCAACCTGGGACCTCAACTTCGTTCTGGAAAAATTTACGCTACCTCCTTTTGAACCAGCTTTCTCTGCTGATCTAAAGTTTATATCATGGAAGACTGCCCTGCTGCTAGCAATAACTTCAGCCAGAAGGGTCTCAGAGCTTCAGGCACTAAAGGCAGTAGAGCCTTTCCTCATTTTCCATCAAGACAGAGTTTCTCTACGAACTAATCCCTCCTTCATGCCTAAGGTGGTATCCAGTGTGGCTCTAAATCAAATCATCCACTTACCCACCTTCTTTCCAAATCCACAGAACAAATGAGACTCCTGCACTCCTTGGACATTCACAGGCAACTACGTTACTACTTGGATAAAACTATGGTTTTCAGAAAATCTGACCAGCTCTTTGTATCCTATGCTGCAGCTTCACAAGGGAAGGCTATATCAAAACAGACAGTTTCCAAATGGATAGGACATTGCATTCATTTTTGTTATACCCATCAAGGAAAACCAGTTCCTGCTACCATAAGGCCCCACTCTACCAGGGCAGCAGCTACATCTACAGCCTTCCTCAGGGGGGTGCCAACCAAGGATATTTTGGAAGCTGCAACTTGGGAGTTCAGTACACACCTTCACCAAACACTACCACTTGCCACTTTACTCTAAGACTAGAGCTGGCTTCGCCACTGCAGTTCTGCAGGGCCTTCTAGCCTCCTCTAACCCTGTTTGACTCCACCTCCCATCCTTAGCTTTGGGATTTTACCCAAGTGTGATAACTGCAGCAGGGTAACACAATGAACATAGTACAGTTTTGTACCTACCATAAATGTAGATGTTCGAGTGTACACCCTGCTGCAGTCCAGGTTACCCTCCCTCCATCCCCTCTGACCTAACTAATTAAAACTTTACAATACCTTTGTGATGTATTTGCTTACAGCTGGAGGGATGTTGTGCTTGTGCTAAACTTTTTAGATTGGTACTAATTACTGACCACCTTTTCGGGGGGCACCTGACATCTGGGGAAAAAAACTGAAGAAAATGGCGTCTGATGCATCATATATACTCCTGGCGCACTGACGTCAGGGAAGAAACGACAGCAACCGACGCCGGACCAAGACTTTGGAATTCAGGCTGACTGCGGGACCGCCTGACGACAGGATAACCCAAGTGTGATGACTGCAGCAGGGTGTACACTCTAACATCTACATTTATGGTAGGTACAAAACTACTTTTCTGAAGGTACTAATGTTATCATGCAGTGGATGGACACCAGTATTAGGTTGGGCAGGTAATGGGAAAAGCCTGTGATCCTCTACATTGGGTCTATAGGATAGCATTGCCTTCTGTCTGACTTCTGCTAGAGTTCCACTGGAGAAACACCAGTATGTTCCCTTCTTGCCAGGATAGGTACATCCATCTTCCCTGCCTGCATGCCAAGATACTGAGCTGCTAGTCCAGCTTTGGCTGCCTGGGTTATAGTACAGTCCTTATTCCTTTATTCTTAACACCAGTAAGACTTGGAAGAAGTTGATGCAAGACTGTGTTGCCTTTGTCCTTCAACAGGCATTTAAATTTAGGCTGTAGAACATGGATAGACACCGCAAGCTTTGGTAAATGTGTAGCTTCTAAAATGACTCCAGTAGCATCACAAATTGCCGCTGTTCCTATGTAACACTCAAAGCATTTCCTTCACCCAAACCTCTACTGAGCATGGCAAAGCCTTTCTGCAGAGTCTTGAGTTGCTTTGTATCCGATGTAGATGAAGCAGGCATCCATTTTTAAATATTCTTCCGCTTTGTTAAATTTTTTTCAGGAGTTGTATAATGCACTAATAGAGTAAAATATTTTGCTGCGTCTATAGACCTTGCTTAGGATGTTGACATGCTTTCCAAGAATTGGGTGAATTTTATTTAGAAGAGCTGACACTCACATTGCTTGCCAAAGCATTCCGAGCAGTGGTGAGATCATTGCCATATAAAACATGACTGGAAAGCAAGTTACATATACAAGATGAATTATTGTGTTCTACATAATGACCATAAGATAAACTGGAGCTTCACAGTACTGTATGTTGCCTGAAGCTAGCAAGCAAAACCTTCAAGTAGGCTGCTTGTTCATCTGTACCTTTGGGTATGTAGTGAAAGGTAGCCTTTGAAGTTTCAGTACTGCAGGTAATGTGCAGAGCAGGTTAGGTGCCAGAGGTGGCTCTGACAAGTTATATGTTCAGTAACTGATAATTTAAAAGTTGTAAACCACTTCTATACAGGAAAAAATGTCAAGATAGAGCTGAGATGCTCAATTTAGCATAAAGCTATAATTCTAAGAGTTTCTACCGTGGTGGAGGTCTACTGTAGTAGCATGGTGAGATAAAGCCCCAAATGCATCCATGGCAACCCAAAATAGAATAGTGGCATGGGATAATGATGTAGCTGGCTGGGCAGTCTGAGCTTGCCCATCCCAGGAAGGACTGGCCATTCTGGAAATGTGTAGTGCCATACTCCACCAAAGGTTGGACATTGCTATAAGAGGTGGATCCAGGGCAGGCCTTTAGCCACAAAACTGCTCTCGTTACAAGTGGAATGTGGGGAGCATACATCTCTCTTGGGGTACATTATACTCTGACAGTGATGCAGATCATCTATCACATCAGCCAGGGGTAGGTTTAGGCCTAAACAAATAGTTTCATTTGTTAGATACTAGTGAGTACAATCCACTGTTGAAGGCTACCTGTTTACCTCTTACTCTGGCCCACCCTAACTTTAGTGGAGAATACCCAAGACAGGTGAACAAATAGGCATTGCTGGTAAGGAGAGGCTTGATGGCTGTTAGATGCTGCATGAAAACAAAAGCCAGTAAGTTTCTACCAGGTCATAACTGTTGTTTAAAAATGACTTTGCTTTTATATAGCAAAGTAAATATGAAACCTGAATAGCATATTGCTAAAAAAGGATGGACAAGGAAGTGGATTTACATGTAGTGCTGTAGTGTGCCCAAATATCTTGGACAAATGAGTGTGGAGGAAAGTAAATCTATTGGATAAGTTTCATTAATGGATTATGCTACCATTAGGCTAGACTACAGATTGGTACAGTCAGAATATGCTGTGGCTTGGAAGCTGTCCTTTAATGGACTTTGTCTTCTACTGATTTTATTGATAAATTGAAAGGGGACAACAGATGAAATGATTTCTGTAGGTTTACTTTGTCAGAGCTGTAAATGGGATCACCATTGCAACTACATATATGTCCAGATGTCAGTCTGTCTGTGTGCCTATCTGTGTGTCTCCCCACAGTGTTTTTTGGCCCCAACCCATTTCCTGTTAGCTGTGCCCTTGACTTTCCTTGATCACCCATAATCCCTGTGATTTGTTTTCCTTCCTTCAAGATAGTGGCACAGCTAATTAAGAAATATATACTACCTTCATATTGGTGAATGAGTGCACCATACCTTTTGGACATAGACATTCATAGAACTAATCTCTGATTGAAATCTGGCCTGGCAGATGTACACCAGCAGACCAGCTTCCACTGAGGATCCTTGTCAGCTGCTCTCTCACTATTATTCACTCCATTTTTATTCTGTAACTGTCACAATTTATTCCCTATTGTATTCTCTAGCACAAACTTCTCCAACCTTCTGTAAAACATTCTGAATTTAATTTTACTTGTCTGTGTATCCTTTGTCTGTTACAACTTCCTTTACAGCCTTCAAAAATAACCCCCACTTTCCTCCACCCTACTACTTGCTACTTTCATAAATATTTGCATTTTTACCCATGTAAATGAATGGGAGCCTTTTTCATAGGCAATGTCTTTGCTGCACGAACAATCACACTGATTGGCATTTAGTTTAACTTTCAAACCACAGTAAATTCTAAGTCGTTCTCCTAGTTGGCATGCATTTTGCGCAGTAAGTCGCCTAGGTCAGACGCAATATATCGGTAGTGAAGGCAGCCTGTGAGCAAGCAGATTTCCAGGAAAAATGGAGAGAGATAAAGACATTTTTGTGTGGACACTAGACAAGTATTCAAGATAGCTGCATGAGTACTGACTGAACATGATTTTTCCCTTGTTGGAGGGGAAAAAAATAGTTGTACTGCATAACTTTGCCTCAAATCATCTTTATGCACTTTTTCTGTGGCTGCTGCATAAGGCCAGTTTGTATGAAGTCATAAGTGCCTGCGAGTGAGTAACCATAAACATAACATGCACAGTTTTTTCAACAGCTTCAGATAAGAGTGCAGTTTTTATGTAGTTTAACTGCTTGTGCTAATTTTCTCTAGCAACAATACGTTTTGCATTATGATTCATCTGTAGGCAGCACAGTTGTTTTGCATTATAAAGAAGCTGATCGATTTATCTTTCAAGTGTGTAAATTACGTTATTTTTATGGAAGTCTTAGTGGGAAGGATAGAAGTGCCCGAGCAAGTAAATGGACACAAACTGGCAGATTTATGGGTGGGGTTTATAATGTTACTGTGGAATACGGGATAACTTGTATTGAAAGAGTGAAACCTTATAGTAAGGTTAATATCAGAGGCATGTGAGGTGAATACTGCTTAATGCAGTTTGGCAAGCTTTGAAAGAGAAATTGAGTGCAAAAAATCAAAAAACTGTTTTCATATCAGGATTAGGCATACAGCATCAGGAAGATATAGTTCTGTAAGAACAAGATATCTGATTAAGGTCAGAGACAAAAAAATATAAGAAATAGAAGAGAGGTCGAACTACAACTTTGAAAACTGAAATAAACAAGCTGGACAAATAAGTATAGTATGAGACAAGATCATGAAAAATTTATAGAAAGATGTTGAGCATAATAGGAAACCTTTTTTATAGATAAGATGTGGAAGGGGAAACCTTTTTATAGATAAGATGTGGAAGGAGTAAAGATGTAATTTGATGAGCTGTGTGCAGATTCTAAAATTTATTCTGACACAACAGATTATAGATATATTTATAAAATCTTATGCAAAACAGTGTGGCTCCACAAAAGGGGTGATAAGTTGTCCTAGTGACATCCAAGTAACCCCAGATACTAATCAAATTAGGTTATATTGAGAAAGAACTGGACTAACTGGATCCAAACAAAGCACAGGGAGGAGATGGTATTAGTAACAATGACCTGAGAACAGTTGAGCAAAAACTTACGGTACCATTATATCAGTTATTCGCTAGATCATATAAATATGGGGAGATTCCTCAAGATTGGAGACATGCACTTATTAAACCTGTCTTTAAGGGAAAGGGGAGTAGGACAAACCCAGAGTCATATAGAACCTTAAGTCTACTTTCATGTTGTGGAAAAATTAATGGAGTAGGTAATATTGGATAAGTTATTGCCAGAACTGGATAGGTTGGGACTTGAAACCATATATCAGAAAGCATATGTTGAAAACGGGTCTATCACTACCTGTAACATGATTTATTTATTTATTTTATTTTACATTTGTTGACCGGGCTAGTCTAGCTGGACATATATCCATTTTCAGTAGAGGCCCGGGGAGAAAAGCTCCAAAATACAGGCAGTAAGCAAACATTTACAATACAAAAGACAATAGCAAGCAAAAGTTCAAAATGATACAATGGTAAACATGAGTAATACTAAAGCAGTAAAAGAGAAAAACAGACACAGACTAGTTAACCTAAAAAATTATGATTAACAACTATAATTGAAACAGCTGGTTAAAAACAGAAATTTCAGGTAAGCAGGAAAGTACTTAAGAGTAATAAAAAGAGCTGATTAGTAAGCCACTAAAAAATTGCCTATATTAAAGATGAAAGAGAGAATAGGTAAAATGTATACAGGATTCCGAATAAGGAAGTGGCTGGTATCAGTAAAAGTGGCATTTAGAGGCAAGAAACAGGGGAGGGTGAGTGTTGTAAGAGAAAGGGGGTAGTGTTTTCAGTCAGGGTTAGAACAGGGACATAGCCAGTGGGTTTTTAGGTGCTCTTTGATATGTTTTTTAAAAAGGGATGTGGAGTCAATGTTGGTTATTTCTTGAGGGAGTTGGTTCCAGATTTTCCCGACAGAATTTGAAAATAATGAGTCACCAGCTTTATTGTAAGATTTAGTCGAGGCTACTAGTAGTTTGTTAGCAGATCGGAGTGTGGATAGGTTTTTATAAGGGGTAATTAGTTTTGTAAGGCTAGGGGTAGCGTCTGGGTAGTAAAGGGACTTATGAATGATAGTTAGTTGTTGATAGAGTAGGTGGCTATTAAGTTCTAACCAATCCAGTTGTCTGAGGTTAAGACAGTGGTGAGTTCTGAAGGGTGTAGCCGTAATGAATCTAGTTATACTGTTGTAGCAAGTAGAGAGTTTGGTAATGTTATTTTTTGATAAGTTAGTATAAATGGCAGAGGCATAGAAAAGGGTAGAGATCAGGTGGGTTTGGGCAATGGTTTTTCTAGCTGCTGGGGTAAGGAAGGGTTTAATTCTGTAGAGAGTACCTATTTTTTTGTTAACTGATTTGATGGTGTTATCAATATGGTGATCAAAATTAAGACGGTTGTCAATAGTAATACCTAATAGGCGAGTGGTCATGTCTGGGCTTATACAGGTGGCATCATTAGAGGAGATGGAGAAGAAAGGTGAGGAAGATTTGAGAGTAGGAGAAAAGAGAAGAAGTTTTGTTTTTTTGGGATTTAGAAGGAGGGAATGTTCCATAAACCAATTTTCAACTTTATGGAAAGCTGTTTGAGTAAGGGAATGTAGTGAGGAAACATTATTAGCAGAACAGATTAAAGTTGAGTCATCGGCATATTGAATGCAGATGGCTTGGGGAATGTTTACATGTAGGTCATTAATAAATAGGGAAAAAAGCAAGGGACCTAAGATTGAGCCTTGTGGAACACCTATGTTTTACTGGTAGTAAGGATGATAGGTTATTCTGCCATAGAACTGCTTGTTGCTTGTATTGGAGATAGCTCCTAAACCATTGCAGTGCTTGAGAGCTCAGACAATAGAGATTTAGTTTGTCAAGAAGTATGTTATGGTTAACCATGTCAAAGGCTTTTGACAGGTCTAGGAATAGTGCAGAGGAGAGGAGATTATTGTTCTTATTATTATTGATAATGTCAGTAAAGGAAAGGAGGGCAGTTGTAGTGCTGTGCGAAGGTCTAAAACCATGTTGACAATTGGCTAGAAGTCGGTTTTGTAGAAGGTAGGATAGAAATTGTTTGTGTATGCATCTTTCCATGATCTTTGATAAAGGGGAGAGTAAGGCAATAGGGCGAACGTTTGAGAGCTCAGTGGAGGAGCCCCCTTTATGTAGGGGGATGATGTGAGATTTTCCATAAGGTGGGGATTTTTGCTTCAGAGATAGTTCTGTTAATAAGTATGGAAATTGGGTATGCTATAGCTTCTGCAGCAATTTGTAGGTATTCAGATGGGAGTTGGTCAGCAGATGGAGTGCAAGGTTTAAGTTTCTTGAGAAGCTTAAAGATAAGAGATGTGGCAACAGGTTGAATATGAAAGGTGTTAGAGGAGGTATTAGAAGTAATAGATGAGGTAGGAGTAGAAGTGGGTAGTGAATTAGCTAGGGTTTGAATAACTTCTGTAAAATAGTTATTGAAGGCATCTGGGATCAGAGTGGAGTTGCTAAGGTTAAAGCCAGAAGGTGTTGGAGTAGTAGTATTTCCTGGATTAAGAAGTTTATTAATGCCTGACCAGAATCTTTGCGGGGTTTGTTGACTAGTTTGTTGTAGGTGAAGGTAAAATTCCTTTTTATCTGTGAGAGTATCTCTCTTGGTGGCATTTCTTAATTGTTTAAAGAGAAGGTGGTCTAAAGGACATTTAGAAGCTCTCCATTTAGCCCAGATTTTATTTCTAAGGATCATTTTGTTCTTAGTTTGTTTTGTTAGCCAAGGTGCTGTTTTGGATCTTATCCTAGTAGTGCGAATGGGAGCGTGGAAGTCAAGGATCTGTAGAAAATTAGTATTAAAGTAGGTAACAGCTTCATTGAGTTCTAGGTGGGTTAGTGGAGACCAGTTACAAGCTTTTAGTTCTGTGAGGAACTGTTCAGGATTGAAGAATTTGTTTGAGCGAGATGTCTTGAGTTTATGGGTGGTTGGGACATGCAATTTTTGTCTAATAATATAGGTGAGCATGTGATCGCTAATATTATCAGGGAGTGTTCCTGGAGTGTAGAGGTTAGGATGTTCTATAACATTATAATAACATCTATGAACAATTGTGTTGTGATGCAATTTATATAGGTTTAACTTCAGCTTTTGACAGGGTCATACACAAAACACTGATCAGTAAATTAGTACAACTGGGTATTGATGTACTCCTGATAAGATGGATAGCTGCATGGCTTACAAGTAGGACATGGGAAGTATCGTACAGCAACTGCACAGGTGAAGTCCTTGGTTAACAGTCTGGGTGTCCCATAGAGCTCTGTACCCTTACTTGTTTAGATTTGTATCTTTCAGACCTAGCATTTTCATCTGAGGTGTTCTACAGTCTGTATGCAGACAACCTGAAATTGGGTAAACTGATTATGTGTGTTACAGATGAGGCATATCTGCAAAATAACCTACTAAAGTGACCATTTGGGTACAGGAGAATGTGCTGATAAATACATCAAAAACTAAGTATATGATATTTGAAAGACATAAATTGAAAGGTGACTATTTAATAAAGCACACACTGATTTGAAACTGTAGATTCATTTAAGGACATGGGTATATGGGTAGATTCAGCTATGAGGTTTTCTAATCACATCAACCAGTTGGTTAATGATAGCTATTGAACTATAGGTCGAATAAAAAGATTTATAAAGTCTAGGAAATTAAAAATAATGAAGTCATTGTTTGTTACATTAGACCCAAACTTGAGTATGGAATAACAATATGGAAAAGCCTATAAGAAAACAAGCATGAGTAAACTGGAAAGAGTACAGCGGAAATATACCAAGGGCATTCATGGATGTCAAAATTTATTATGAAAGACCAAATTATCTGAACTTGTACAGTGTCTGATGTCCTTCAAGGATGCATCTGCAGTCATAACATATGGGTTGTCCTGCCTCAGGCAGCCCTTTGGTCGGCCGGATTCCAAAGTCTGGGTCTGGCCTCGGTTGATGTCGCACTTTCCCCGACGTCAAAGCATTTGTTATGACTGCAGATGCATACCTATCGGACATCTACATTTATGGTAGGTACAAAACTGTACTTTATAGATATCTAAGAGGAGATCTTATTCAGGTATATAGGCTATTTAGAGAGAACTACTTCTGGAAGTGTTTGGGGTTATCAAAAAGTACTAGAGAATTATCAGACAACCTATCTAGAGGATTCTATAGGAATGAGAAATGTACTAATTGGTTCTCTGGCAGAGTAACTGATGCATGGAACAGATTACCAAATTACATTTAAGCCAAGTACTAGCTTAGATATTTTTAAGAAAAGCCTGGACACTTTTTCTTTTTATTATGAGAACAAATGTTTTGGTATATTGGCAGGCTAGAAAGGCATTAATGCCCGTATTTGAAATATTTGTATGCGTGTAACTGTATCGGTCCAACAGCACTCCAGCTGTTGTGTGGCAAAGCATACATTACATTACATTATTTTAAAGTCTCAAGACAAGTTTAGGAGTCTCCCAGTGCTCTGCCTTGGGAACTTCGATTTTGTTTTTACTAACCTTGTTTTTAATAACTACCTGTTTCAGTGTACACCATAACTGTTACAACATGCCTACAGTTCTACACAACTGCATAGTTTAAACTAATGAATGCACCACATGAACTTCAAACTAAATTTAAACATTTCAGCAGCTGCTTTAAGCACAGCAGGCTTGTTGAAAAGAAAGACAAAAAGTAAACTCTTTAGGAGGAAGTCAGCTGAACATCTAATTAATAATATGGAGTTTACTCGCACGGGCAAATCCACTTCAGCTCAGATTCAAACTGGAAGAATTTAGGCACCGTAACTGCCAGTTTAAAAACATGTTTATAAAACTGTGGCTGTATGTAGAATCAGTGTGCATCTTTTCCACATAAAAAGACAAATGGTGGTGATCTCTAAAACTTTCTCAATATTTTGTATAGATCCATCACCATAGGAAAATTCAGTCCCGCTGCAGCTCACAGAGTAGTTACATTGTATAATAGAAGTGATAGATTTACAGTTAGCCTTCCAGTTTGCAAATACTGTTCTCTTACTTAAAGAAATTAAGATGTTGGCAAAGAATGGAAAATACGCACTTAACTTTTTGATTTCCAACTGCTCTATAGCTGGTGCTCATTAAGGACCTTGGATCCATAAACTGTAAGTTTGCTTGATTTAATAAAAAGCACCCACCCTGTGAGTCATTTAAATAGCGTTTTTGCACTTTTCTGTCAAATGACATAATTGTTTCTCTTCCTGTATTTTCCACACTGTTGCTTCCTAAGAAGCAAACTTGATTCACTGTTAGTGAATTTATTTCCCTGTCCTCCTCAGCTAACTTCAAGTACTTTTTCTGCTTTAGGAATGACACAGGCAGGTAAAATCTGTTGGTTTATTCCACAAGTGAACTAGGATAAGCGCTTTCAAAGAAAATAAAAACTCTGCTTCATCAGATCCACCATATTCAAACCAGAAGCAGCTTAAATATTACATACCCCACCATTCATGAGCCTAAACTCACACACCCTTTTTCTTTTAAAGGTACAAATACATACAGCCAAAAACATACTATAAAAAGCATTCGTATATAACAAATGTTTAAAATATTCACATAAACAACCTGTGTGCTTTCAGTCCATGTTTGAGAGGGACATTCTCATTTAGTCCCAACTCTTTATGTGCTTGCATCCTAACAATCCACTAGTTCCACAGCTCTCTAAGATTCCTGATATCATCCATTCTCAGTTTCAGACTCCGTCAATAGCCCATTCTCAGTTTCAGACTCCAATAGCCCTAAACTTAAACTTATGCTCAGCTCCTTTCTCTACTACGTGTTTTGCTAGAGCATTTGACATGTACTTAATATTAATGGAATAAAGGCTTTATACGCTCTTTAACTTCCGATTGCTCTTCCCCACATAGAATGAAGAGCATGTGACAGTGCGCTAAATAAATAACTTTAGTGTCACAGCTAGCAGAGACTTTAAAATAAAATCTCCTGCCATTATCAGGTTCACGAAAACTTCCCTACTTTTATATCCCCTTTCCTTAAAGTTGTGTTCTAAAATGGTCAATTCATCCTAAAACCCAGGATCTCAAGCATTTAAGTTAAAGGGGCGTATAAGGGAACGGAGAAAGTGGAGAAAGGATCTGAGCATAAGTTTAAGTTTAGACTTATTGACAGAGTCTTTGAAACTCTGAGAATGGGTGATATCAGAGACTGTGGAACTTGAGTGGATTGTTAGGATGCAAGCACATAAAGGGTTGGGACTAAATGAGAATGTCCCTCTTAAACCTGTACTGAAAGCACGCAGGTTGTTTAGGTGAATATTTTAAATGTTTTTGTTCTATATGAATGCTTTTTATATATGGTTTTGGCTGTATTTGTACCTTTTAAAAGAAAAAGGGTGTGCGAGTTAATTAGGCTCATGATTAGTGGGGTATGTAATATTTAAGCTGCTTCTGGTTTGATTATGGTGGATCTGATGAAGCAGAGGTTTTCTGTGAAAGCACTTATCCTTATTTACTAGTGGAGTAAACTGCAACATATTTTACGTGCCTGTGTCGTTCCTAGTGCAACGCTTTTGTGAACTGTGTTTATACTTTTTTTGGCTGTTTGTTAAAGCTGGTATACCTGAGTTGTGCATAGCTGTGTTTCTGCTTTTTCTGCTTGTTTGGAAAGTCTGTAAATTGTTTCCCTTTATCATAGGTGACTTGGATTAGTCTAGCATTTTGTCTTTGCTGTCTGTACATCCTGTTCTTGTACATCTGAAACATTAATTGTGCTTCTGCTCATATCACTGAGCTTTCTGCTGCTGTGTTACCCGTTTGTCTCTGTCTGCCTTCATGCGTTTGGTTAAATATACAGTATTTTTTTTTTTTTATGCATTCCTGGCTTTAGTTAATGAGGAGTTGCTATTTGCCTGCAGTAGCAAAAGGAGGAGGGATTTCCTTCAGTCTTTGTCCCAGTTCAAATCCACCTTTTCAGCAGGGGATAGGCTTATCCCTACATTTTAACTCCTTGGTTGTCTACATTCATAAAATGTGTAATGTTTGTTTCGGCTTTTCCCGGTTAGGGGTCGCCACAGCGGAACTCCGGTCCGCTAATGATTGGCAGTAGAGTTTTCCATGCTGGCTTGCCGGGCCTAACGCACAACCTTCAAGGAAGGAACGCCCATTCACGCATGTCGCCACACAGAAGACGCTCTGAGAATCGAACGGGCAACGTCTAACTGTGAGGCGACAACGCTACCGCAGCACCACCACCACCACAGTATTGCCATAAAATGTGTAATGTGATGATTTAAATCCCTGTTTGAAATGCGTTGTGCGCCTCATTCATTTTCTCCATACTCCACTTTTCTTGTTTCAACATTTTTTTTCCTTTTTCTACTTCAGCTTACATGAAGTACTGTACACTGAGCACCCTATTCTTTTTGTAGCCTACCCACCGTTGTATCCTGGAGTCTAGGAAAAGCATCTTTATTTATGCGGGTAACAGTATTTGGGAATCCAGCAACTGTTCTTGTCTGCAACTCGATATGTCAAAGCAGTGAATTCAGAGGACATGACAAAGCTAATGTAATGGACATGGAAACTCATAAACACCTTAGCATTTACTGAAACTGGTGCAGTTCATAAAATATCTTCAGATCCAGCTTCATTGGTTTCCTCCTCACTTCATGAGTGAGTGGAGAAAGCAAGTTACCTCAGTACTCTGTGCACGTAATGACGTAAACAATATTCTGATGATGGAAGGCTTGAATTAGGATTGTACTGGTTTGAGGCCTTAAGTGACCCTTGCCCATTGGTGGCTGCACTTCCTTTATTAAGCTACAGAAGCACAACTTAAATTTTATTGGTTGCCCTATTTCTTCATAATTGCCTTTAGAATTAAACAAGAAGGCTGACTTTCTATTAATCTTAGAGGTGAATTTCTTTAGTTTTTTTTTTTTCTTGTAATACCTTACACAAAATTACTTCTGTGAAATGTTTGATAGCATTTCAGATATTTTAGGTCTGCAGTTTCCAATGCTGCTCCTCTTGCTATCCCATTCTCGCTTGTCTGCGCCAAAAGAGTTCTCTCACCTAAGCCATGCTGTTGACTCTCTCCCAGTTAGCTTTCACCAGCTTTTTCAACATTTTCCTCTTTCTGTAAACAAGTAAAGCGGTATCTCTAACACCAAAGTGAAGGTAACCTTACAGGATTTTGTATCATCCTGCAGGACTGCTTTTCAGAGACTTACTGAGCTGTATTGAGTATTCTGTGAGTACTTTTACTGAGCAGTACTGTGTATTCTGTGTAGTTTTCGAATTGTTACTACCCTTGATCTATTCAGTGTGCTGTCATTTTGCATATTCCAAGTTCTGTTACTCACTGTACTCCGTGTTATCTAGTTTTATGCTAACTAGATCATGGCTAAAAATTGGGCGGGGGGGGGGGGTCTCGTGGTCTAGTTCACCTGCCTGCTAAATAAAACATAGAAGTACTGTAATTTCCCTTTTGAGGGAGTGTTCATATAGTATGTCTTATGTCGTATATAGTTATTTTTTTCTCTAAGGTGTTCCTGTCACCTTCATTGTTTAGTTCTTTCAGCATTTGAGACTTTTGTTCTCTCTCAACCCCTTCACCTAACTCCCTTCACTTTGCACCTTTGCTACCTTTACCCCGTCACACTTCTGCTTGCTGCCTGACATTGAGCATCGTCTGTATGTTGTATGCAGTTTCACTAGCCTCACATTCTTAAAGGTTATCGCATTGCTCTTCTCCATTTTGGCTGCTTCACATCCTTGTTCTTAGTTTCAAGTACTTGTATCTGATCCACTACCATAGCTTTTGTTTACATCTCCTGGTTTGCCTCTGTGTCCTTTAGTTGATCTTTGATGGTCTTACCCAGTAAGATCCTACACCATTGTATGTCTTTGCTTGTAACTCTTGTCCCAGGTTTTAACCATAGAGGGACATCATTTCTATGACTGTCTCTCTCTAACTGCCCCCTCCTCTAGGTAGATATAGTTATGCTAACAATTCCATCATTTAAAAATATAGTAATACACCATCTGGCTGAACCTGTACTGATCCGAATACTCAATCAGGTTGTATTCCCTTTACCTTTGAGATCCGTATGACCTTTCACACTTCCATTCCCCCATCTTCGGTGCTGATACTTAGCTGCTCCATGCTGCCTTTATGGTATGGTGTGGTCTATTCATGCTGTTCCCCTTCATTAAAGCAACCCATAACTTGAGACATCTATGTCCCATATGCTGTATTGTCATTTGCCTTTGTCTGTGCTGGTGATATTGTAACTTTCCCTACTGCATGACTGATGGCAGGTCATTTTTCTTTTTTCTCAGACTACTTGCATTACATCATAATAACCATTACTCTTCCCACCCTTGTGTCTAGTACCCTAGTTACAAACTCCCCTCTTCTGCTATCATGACATTCATAACTTTGGTATGATGGTGGAGATGCGACTACCACTGTCTCCTCTGAGCCATGATTGCTCCTGATAGAGCTAGTGTTTCTACTAGGACTTCTCCAATCCCAGTCTTTTGTAACCTGTAAAAACTATGAATTTGTAGTAGATTATAATAAAGAATGGTGATCATCTTGTTTTGGGTTGTCTTACTGCTCACATGTAGGCCCTTGGAAAAGGTTTGAAGACTACAGTGCTTGGATGCTTTTTTTTTTTTTTTTCATTGAGTGCAAGCTAAGCTGTCTTCATTTTCTGAGGTCTTTAAGTTGACAGATGGCTTCTAGTTTGGATTCAGTAGAGTCCAGACCATTGTTCAAACTGCTTTTGAAATGCCGTGGTATGCACAAGGTAATGCTAATTTTGTAGTGGTTAGTACACTTGAGCTATTGTTTTCAATATTCTGGTGCATCTCTCAAACTGATAATAGCTTCTTATAATTTAAAAATTCAAAGGTTTTGCATGACTGTATTATACTAATGAGTCCATTACATACTCTCTACAAATTCAGTGTCTACCAGTCTTGTTATAAACTGTTTATGGAAACTTTATTCTTTTTTAGGAAACCGTGTTACCCTAGAATCTGGTAATAGTACAGAGAAAGAAATAATGGAATCAAAATCATCCCAGTGGTTTGGTGCCTCTGTACGCTCCCACAAGGATACTATCTTGGTAAGGATTTAAGTGAATTCCTGTTTTGCTGGGTAGCATGACCACTGTTAAAAGCTTGCCGTTTTCTAGTGAAATTGCCTGTTTTTCATTAAATGTGCACAATTAATGTACAAAATTTTATTGCACAATTTTTAATTTTGACCCACTTTCTTTTAGGAAGAGGAAGGACATTGACTAATCTTGGTTGATTACCTAGATGTGTTTTGTTTTAGATGGTTGCCTTAATTTATTAAAATAGTTGAATGCGAGTGAGCTCTGGTCAAAATAACTTGTGTAGAGCTGTTAAATGACTTGAAAAATTAGATTCGAATAGCTGGCTTTTCATAATAGGCAGAACATAGCATAGCAAAGTTTTTATTTTAATGAAGTCCAAGGAAAATATTTAGAGAGGTTGGTTTGGAGGTAGAAAGTAAATGTGGAATTCGTATACCTCATTGTGTTGCACCCCTGGTCCTTAAGCATGGTGTCGTCTAATTGGAATTCAGTTAATTCACTGTGTAGTGGTATGTATTTCTGTCCCATTAATGACAGTAAAATGTAAACAGAAGCTACTGTAGTTGACTTTGCTGACCATTTGATATAATTAATTGGTTGCCATGGGTCTGTATTTGCAATGGTAATGTTAGCATCTTCTGACAGTTGGTTGCCTTCCTTGGAGGGAGCTAAAACCATGGTGAAAATATTTGACACACCAATGACCACTGCTGATAAGCACATATGGGTTGTTAGATGGAAGCAAATGGGAGCAAATGGGAGAGAACTGAGGCCCTTATAGTCTGTGCTGCTTTTGTTTAGCTTGTGTTAGGTAAAGTGCCATTAGATGGGTTCTTGCTTATCATTCAGGCAGTGAGACCCCTGGAAAGGGGGGGGGGGTGCTATATTTCTATATTTAAATATGGTATGTGGTAATATGTAATAAAAGCTTAGTGCCACAGAGATAAAAGCTTGAGGATTTTGGATGGGCACAGTGGCAGTGAGAAAGTTCCCAATGACACCTTCAGTCTGGGAGAAGAGATGTGGTTAGACTGTCTAGGCATTTGGATAATCCTGCATGTTCATAGTGTTACCCTGCTGCAGTCATCACACTGGGGTTATCCTGCCGTCAGGCGGTCCCGCAGTCGGTCTGAATTCCAAAGTCTTGGTCCGGCGTCGGTTGCTGTCGCTTCTTCCCTAATGTCAGTGCGTCAGGGGTATAGAAGAGGCATCTGATGCCATTTTCTTCAGTCTTTCTTGCCACGTGGTGCCCAAAGCAGAAGCAGTTAGCAAGTGCCGGCCGGCAGACACCTGAGATTTTCGATTTGAATTTCAGTCCGAAGTCTTCAATAAAGCTAAGTACCCCGTTGGGGAACATTTTCTTGCCTCAGTCCGATGTCAGAAAAAGTTAACAATTGCATTTCTTGATGGGAAGCAAGTACCTCATAAGGACTTCCATTCCTATTGTATTCCTTGCCTAGGCCCAGACCACGACGTCACAGGTTGTCAGTTTTGCACTAGATTTAATAAACGCACTATCAAACGCCAGTTTGACTTCGCATGGCATTACTTTGGTAGGAAATTCAATTATATCATGCCGTCGGAGCAGCTGACTACCGCAATTCATAAAAAATGCAAGGATAAGGACAGGCAGCCTAGGAATAAGCCAGACGCTGAGGCCTCAGCTGGGCCTGTCGCTGGTTCTCCAGTTTTCAGTGAGGCGCCTACACAGCCCCTGACGACCGCAGAGCTGGAACCCCAGACAGCTGCCAACTCCCAAGTGGACTGTACTAGGCCGAACGCAGCCATCTACCAACACCAGAGCAGATTTATACACCGGTGAAGAGGAAACTCCATCGGTTGCAGAAGGTGTCTTCAGATCTACTACACTCACCATTAAATCTTATGCTAAGCTTAAAACTCCTTTAAAACCTAAGAAAACCGCTAATCAGTCTACAGGTCAAGGCCCCATGCCCAAGAAACAGATGCTTAAGATGGCTGAAGATTTAATTACCCTTATCAGGGGTTCCCATCCCCCTCCTGATGAGACCAAGACAAGAGGAAGATTATGCATTCACTGACCAGGTTTCTCTCTCTTCAGATTCTTCTGAGGAACAGGATTACACTTTTCCACCTTATGAGGATTCTGATGCTGAAGACTGTATTTCCTCAGCATCTCCCCCTGAAGACTACTCCTTTGGGGAAACATTACATACCATGAGGGAACATTTTCACTGGGAAGGCCAGGATTACTCAGCCTCTAAGAAAAGGCTCCGAGAGTTCCTTTTATTACCTCAGCACAGACCCCTTGCTATCCCTCCTGTTTTAGATATTGTAGATGGTTTACTTGGAGTCTAGTTTAAATCCAGACTCTCTACCTCCTGCTCCAGCCAAACCAGACCGATACTACAGAGTACCTGGCTCTCACAAATTCTTTTATAAAAGCCCTGTAGCTGACCCAGAAACCATATCCCAGGGTCCTAAGGGAGCAAAGGCTTCTATGGCTAAAAATCCTGTGCCCTCTGAAAGAGATTCCAGAGCCCTAGATAGATGGGGAAAGAAAATATACACCTCTGCAACTCTGGCTATGAGAGCATTAAATTGCCAGTTTCACATGTTGAAATATCAACAATTCCTGATGTCTCAGTTAAAGCAAAAATGAGCACACACTCAGAACAGCCTGAATTCAAGGAAATGCAGGACCTGTTGCATGCAGCTGAACAGCTGGGCAAGCATACTTTACAATGCGGATTTGATTCACTGTAAGCTTCCTGTAGAGCAGCTGTTACTGGCTCAGTCATTCATAGACATGCTTGGTTAAAAGAACAAACTCTCCCTGACCATGTTAAAGCAAAATTATTAGATGCATCTTTACAACAGGATGTATTATTTGGTGTCAAAGCAGAAGAGGTTTTAAAGAAAATGGAGGATAAGGCTAAATCTATGCAAACGGTCAAGGATTTCTTCCAGGTACAACCCTCTCGCTTCAGCAGAAATTGGCCAACAAAAAATTGGTCCTTTCCAGCTTCAGACAGATCACAGAGGAGCAAATACAGACACCCAAGGGGCAGAGGTCAGTCACAGGGCCCTTGCAAACCTCGCCAATGGGGTTCTGCTACCCAGAAAGGAGAAGACAGGCCCCAAGCTAGCAGAAGGCAGACACAATGACTCTGTCCTCAAACTACCAAGCAAATCTCTCCTGGCAATACCCTTGGGAGGAAAACTAGCATTTTTTGCGGACAACTGGCACATCATCACAAAAGACAAATGGGTTCTAAACATTGTCTCTCAAGGATACAGATTCCACTTTCATACCTTACCAAGGATCAAAGGAATGCCAAACCTGCCACCAAATCAATGGGCAGAGGCACAAAAACAAATTACAGCTCTCATGAACATGAGAGCCATTCATCAGGTACCTACACGGGAGCAGGGACAAGGATTTTACTCAAGACTCTTCCTAGTTCCAAGAAAGGAGAAAGCATGGAGACCCATTCTGGATCTTTCAATTCTGAACACCTATCTGCAAGTAACAAAATTCAAGACGCTAACACTACAGCAGCTTCTTCCCATGCTGGGCAAGAATGCTTGGCTAGTCACTTTGGACCTCAAGGAGGCATACCTGCATGTCCCTATCAGACAAAATTGCAGAAGATACCTCCGCTTCATTGCAGGTTCAACGCATTATCGATTCTCTGCACTGCCCTTTGGCTTATCTACTGCGCCCAGGGTCTTCACAAAATGCCTGGCACCAGTAATTGCATACTGCAGACAGAGGAATTCAAATATACTCATACCTGGACGACTTGCTTATTCAAGCAGAAAGCAAGGACATTCTTTTACAGCATCTGGCATTTGTCAAACACCTTCTAAGTTGCCTAGGGTACACAGTAAACTAAAAGAAATCAAAACTAGTGCCCTCACAAAACATAACATTCCTGGGTGCCAGCTTGAATACAACGGCCCAGATGGCTTATCTCATGCCAGACGAACCACGACAGCTGTTTCAATATTTCAAAATAATGGCAACAAAGACCCAACTCCCTGCAAGAAAAATTCATGGCATCTTGCATACTACTAATACCATTTGCAAAACTGCCCTCACTGGTAAACTAATCTCACTGGATATTCACATCCTGACTCCACCCCCTGCCCTGAACCACAGCAAATTTCACACTCCTCAAAACCGAGGTGGAATCCTTCAAAGCCCCCGGGCCTGTGGAAAATACGGCCCAGACCGCAGAATCCTTTATAAACGCATCTATGAACACCTTTAGGAATGCATGGATCATGCAATCCCAAATAAAACCAAAGACCCAAGCCTCCAAAGGCAGACGTCCTGTCTGGTGGACCCCAGCCATAAACATACTATACAATAGAAGGAGGAAGCTACTACATGATGGAGCAAAATCCCAAAAAAGGAAGGCATCTTATTAGCAAATCAGTATTAGCAAAAAACTACAGGCCCTCCTAAAATTGTCTAAGCCCAGCTTCGAGAGAAAAATTGCACAGGACACTAAGGATAATTACAAGGCTTTCTTTAGTTATGTTAGGAACCTGGGTGGGAATTCCCAGATATGCTCAGAATTAGTCCAAAATGACAAAAAATACACAGAATCCACAGACATTGCCAACATCCTAGCTGACGGGTTCAGCGCAAACTTCTCCCCCCCCCCCCCCCACCAAAAGGGCAAATATCTATCCCAGCAGAGTGCTGCCCCCCTGACATCTCAGATGCTCAGGTAAGAGCTGCCCTCTCCAAAGCAAAAAACACAGCATCAATGGGACCAGACGGTGTCCCAGGCTGCGTCCTACATGAACTCCAAGAAAAGCTAAACCCAAACCTAAAACTACTGTTCAATCTCAGCCTTACTACAGGATATGTACCCAGAGTGGCGTACAGCAGCAGTGGCCCCTCTACACAAAGGTGGTGCCTCAACGGATCCTGAAAACTATCACCCCATAAGCCTGACTAGCTTGGTCTGCAAAGCTATGGAAAGGATCATCATGGACCTCATAAATAGATATTGGGGACCTACAGACACTGGATCCTACCCATTTCGGCTTTAAGGGCAGATCCTGCCTCTTAAACCTGGTTGATTTCTTTGAAACAGCCACCAAGGCCATTGACGAGGGGAAGGTGGTCCACACAGCCTACCTGGACCTCGCAAAAGCCTTCGATACAATACCCCACTCGGGCATTATAGATAAGCTCACCAGCTTAAATATAAACCCCTATGTCACTAGATGGGTTGCAAACTGGCTCAAGGACAGAACCCACATGGTTAGAATTGCTGGAGCCATGTCAGACTCCAAACCAGTTACAAGTGGCATCCCACAAGGCTCAGTCCTGGGACCTCTCTTGTTTGGTATATCTAAGAGGTACAGGCCAACACGGAAGGACTGTGGCTGACCAAGTTCACAGATGACTGCAAGCTGGGCGCCATAATCAACTCTCCAGCTGACACAAGCATCCTGCAAAAAGGGCCTCATAGAAACAGACAACTGGTGCCAGAGCCATGGCCTCAAGCTAAATGCCAAAAAGTGTGTAGTCATCCCCTTTGGCAAAAAAAGTGCCCACAAATTACCACATAGGTGGTAATCCATTAAGTACAGAAGAAGTAATTAGGGACCTGGGGACCCAAGTTGATAGCAATCTCTCATTTGACAACCACGTGGCCAAAGTAGTTAGAAAAACATTTTATATAGCCCACCTAATCATGAAGGGATTCACATCTAGATCAGGGGAGGTCATCGTGCCTCTTTACTCATCCCTCATCAGGCCCATAATTGAGTACAATGCCCCTTTTGGGATGTATCTTACCAGACACCTGCAACAACTGGAAAGACCCCAAAAGTACCTCACCAAGAGGATCAAAGGGCTCAAACAGATGCCATATGCTGCCCGGTTAAAGAAACTCCAGCTCTACTCAGTGGCATACCACCTGCTCAGAGGCGATCTGTGCCTGACGGATAAAGCCATGTCCAACCCGGAATTAATGGACATGCTGCACCTCAGAAAATCCAAATCCCATCGAGCTACGCACTCGAGAGACTTGAACCTCAGCACTGAAATAAACAACACATGCTGGAGGGACAGATTCATAACCCAGAGGCTCCCTTCACGCTGGAATAAAATCCCAGTCCAGGTTGGGCAGAGTCCCTCATTGACTCTCTTCAAGAGGAATCTTGATGAGTGGATGGGAGATCGTAGGTTTACCCCAGGTATCACTTCTGTGTCACTGTTAGACAGAGGCACAGTATACTAACCTCGAAAAAGGGCATAGCAAAATTAATTTAAAATGGGTGGCGAAAGCCAAACACACTCTGGCCAGGCTTATAAATGTCCTAGGGCAGATAGCCTAGTATGAACCTATGAACCTATATGAGGAAATTACAATGGTACCTGAAAAGTGTATGAACTCAGCACAGCCACAGCTTGGAAACGATGATTCCACTCATTCCCTGCCTTCAACAGGAGTTTCTATGGTGGGCACAGGCATGTCACCTCAAAGGTCAGCCTTTCACCTTACTCACAGCCAGGCAAACTATGACAACAGATGCATCGGACTGTGCCTGGGGAGCACACATTGCAGGACAGTGCATTCAGGGCAAATGGACTACAGATCAGAGACACCTGCATATCAATCAAAAAGAAATGCCAGCAGTGCAGAATGCCCAAACAGCTTTCAAGGACCTTCTACACCCAGGACAACTACTAAGGACAGACAACACCACAGTTATGTGATACATAAACAAGCAAGGGGGCACGCATTCCTACCCTCTATGCAGACAAGCAGTGACCTTGTGGAACACTGCACTGTCTTACCAGGTTCAATTACAAGCACAATTCCTGCCAGGAAAGAAAAACACATTGGCAGACGACCTAAGCAGAAACATCATGGAGCCACTCGAATGGAAACTAGATCCACAAGTATTTGCAATGATGGCTCAAAAATGGGGACGTCCAGACATAGATCGGTTTGCAAGCCCCCACAACCACCAACTGCAAAAATTTTGCACAAGGACCTTCCATCCACTAGCTTGGAAAGTGGACGCTCTCTCATTCAGTTGGAAAACATTAACAGTGTATGCCTTCCCTCCACTGCCTCTTCTAGCAAAGGTACTGCTGAAAGTCAGATTAGAGAGGCCATAAATGATTCTCGTTGCACCAGTCTGGCCACGCCAACATTGGTACCCAATTTTAAGGAACATGGCCCAGGGCCCACCATGGATTTTGCCACAAATTCCTCACCTGCTCACCCAGCGAAACAATCTGATTCTACACAGCCAGGTCAAGACTTTAAACCTGGCTGCATAGAAAATTACCTAAACAACCAGCCAACACCTTTATCCAAAGCTGTTATGGATGTCATTCTCGACCAGGAGGCCCAGCACCAGGAAAACCTATTCAGACAAATGGAAAAGATTGTGCTCCTGGAACCAGGCAAAAGGCCTAAATCCCCTGGAGCCGAACATTCCTCAGATTCTACAATATTTAATGGAGATGTTACACAAAGGACTTTCCTTTTCATCTATTAAGATCCACACCTCGGCAATTTCAGCTCATTACAGCACGGATCCTCCTTTATTTTCACATTCACACCTAAGACAGTACCTCAGAGTGGCTAAGAACTTAAGACCGCCAAGGAGAGCTCCAACACCTACCTGGGATCTCAACTTTGTCCTGGAAAAGCTTACACTGCCGCCCTTTGAACCAGCTTTTTCAACTGATTTAACATTTCTTTCATGGAAAACTGCCCTACTACTAGCAATAACCTCAGCTAGAAGAGTCTCAGAGCTACAGGCACTAATGGCAGTGGAACCTTTCCTCATTTTTCATCGACAGAGTTTCTCTATGAACTAATCCTTCCTTTATGCCAAAGGTGGTATCCAGTGTGGCCCTAAACCAAACCATTCACTTGCCCACCTTCTTCCCAAATCCCCGGAACAAAGGAGAAAGACTCCTGCACTCTTTGGATAAAACTAAGGCTTTCAGAAAAACTGACCAGCTCTTTGTAGCCTATGCTACAGGATCACAAGGAAAAGCCATCTCAAAACAGACCATTTCTAAATGGATAGGACATTGCATACGTTTCTGCTACACAAATCATGGGAAACCAGTACCTGCTAACATTGGGTCCCACTCCAGCAGGGCTACAGCTACATCAGCAGCCTTTCTCAGGGGAGTGCCAGCCAAGGATATTCTGGAAGCTGCTACCTGGAGTTCAGTGCACACCTTCACCAAACACTATCACTTACCTCTTTACTCTAAGACTAGAGCTGGTTTTGCCACTGCATTTTTGCAGGGCCTACTAGCTTCTTCTAACCCTGTTTGACTCCACCTCCCCTCCTTAGCTTTGGGATTCAACCCAAGTGTGATGACTGCAGCAGGGTAACACGATGAACATAGTATAGATGTCCTTCAAGGATGCATCTGCAGTCCTAACAAATGGGTTGTCCTGGCCTCAGGCAGCCCTTCGGTCGGCCGGATTCCAAAGTCTTGTTCTGGCCTCGGCTGATGTCGCACTTCACCCGACGTCATAGCTGCAGTTCAGCGGGTATAAAGGCATCAGCCGACGCCATTTTCCTCAGTCTTTCTTGCGCGTGGCCAAGCAGAAGCTGTTTGCAAGTACCGGTCGGTCAGAACCAGAGATTACTACTACCGAAGACTTCTAAAAAGCTAACTACCCCGTTGGGGACTCTTTCTTGCCTCAGCCGATGTCAGAAAAAGTGAATAACTGTTTAACTTGTGGGAAACAAATACCTCATAAAGATTTCCACTCTTACTGCCTACCTTGTTTAGGCCCAGACCACGACGTAGCAGCTTGTCTAGCCTGTACTTCCTTCAACCGACGAACACTTAGACATCGGTCGGAGTTTGCTGAGGAGTTTTTCGGCTCCGCTTTTGCTTATATCATGCCTTCGGAGGCGCCGACTTCACAATTGACTAAAAAGCGTAAGGAAAAGGACCGACACTCGTGGTCCGGTTTCGGCCGAAACCGCGGTTAAGCCAACCGCGAGTGTCCCGGTTTCGGCTGAAACAGAGTCCGAGGTTCTTCCTTCGGCCGAAAGCTTGCCTCCTTCTACCGAGGCCTCTTCCAGCAGGGCTGAATCTGCTACGGAAATTCCTCCTACACTTACAGTTTCACAGGACTTATCAGATACTATCCCCTTTGATGCATCTACTCCAGCACGTGGAGCTGCTAGGCCCCCTGCCTCCATGTCAATTAAGGCTTTTGCCAGGGCCAAAGCAACTAAATCTTCTAAGGCCGTGCCTGCTAAAACCCCCTCTCACAGGCCTACCTCTAGTACCCAAATGCTTAGTCTTGCAGAGGATCTCATTTCTTTAATCAGGGGAACCCAGTCTCACCCTGACAGGGCCTCTCAACCACCTCCAGAGAAAAGGCCTAGAGCAGAGCCCCTGAGCCAGTTTCTTCAGATTACTCTTCTGATGATTCAGAAAATGCAAATCCTCCAGAAGGCCCTTATTCTCCTTATGAGGACTCTGATGCAGAGGATTCCATACCTTCTGCCTCTCCTGAGGAATTTTCTTTTGGGGAAACCTTGCATGCTATGAGGGAACAATTCCAATGGCAGGGCCAGGATTTTTCAGACTCTAGGAAGAGACTTAGGACCTTTTTGCATTTACCACAGCATAGGCCCTTAGCTATTCCTCCAGTACTTACAGTTGTGGATGATGCTTTTAATGATGCTTGTACTGCTCCTGACCCCTGCTAAGCCCGACCGATACTACAGGGTTCCGGACACACATTATCATTTATATAAGGCTCCTTTTGCAGATCCTGAAACTATTTCACAAGGCCCCAAAGCTGTAGCAGCTGCCTCTGCCAAAAACCCCCTCCCCTCTGACAGAGAATCTAGGGCACTGGAGAGATGGGGTAAAAAAGTTTATACTTCTGCTACTCTTTTGGCTAGAGCCTTAAACTGTCAATTCCACATGATTCAATATCAGGAATTCCTGTTAGATCAGCTCACTAAAAAACTTTCCTCGCCTGAGCCTTTAAACCGTAAGTCCCTGCAGGATTTGGTGCATAACACTCAGCAGGTCAGTAATCATTCCTTAAAATGCGGCTATGATGCACTGGAGGCTTCCTTTAGATCAGCTATGACTGGTACAGTGATCAGAAGGCATGCATGGTTAAAAGAGCAATCCTTACCAGACCATGTAAAGGCAAAGCTTCTAGATGCTCCCATGGAAAAGCACAGTTTGTTTGGTTCCCCTGCACAGCAAGTGTTGAAGGTGGAAGAAAAAGCTAAATCTGTACCGACAGTCAAGGATTTCTTACAGGTCCAGCCTCCGAGGTTTAGTAGAAACTGGCCTTCCAAGAATTGGTCCTTTCCAGACGCCACTAGAGCACAGAGAAGCAGGAATAGACACCCTAGAGGCAGAGGTCAATCCAGAGGTGCCTACAGGGGATGTCAGTGGCAGCCTAACAGCCAGAGAAGTACTGCCACAGATCCAACCACTACCACTTCCACAGGACATTCGCAGTGACTTAGCTCTGAAACTGCCTACCAGGGAACAACTGGCAGCACCCTTAGGCGGAAAATTAGCCTTATTTTCAGCAAATTGGCATTATATTACAGGAGACAAATGGATTTTACAGACAATAGACAAAGGCTACAGGTTTCACTTCCATACTCCTCCAAGGAAGAGAGGAATGCCAAACCTGCCTCCAAACCAAATAACAAACGCTCTACAACAAATAGACCACTTACTAAGGTTAAGAGCTATAGAAAAGGTACCGCCTATGGAACAAGGACAGGGATTTTATTCAAGGCTTTTCCTGGTACCAAGAAAGGAAAACCAATGGAGACCTATCCTCGACCCGTCCGCTCTAAACACATATCTTATTGTTCCAAAATTCAAAATGCTGACCCTACAGCAACTTCTTCCCATGCTGGGCAAGGAGTCTTGGCTGGTGACTCTGGATCTCAAGGAGGCATACCTGCACGTCCCCATACGACCAATTTGCAGAAGATACCTCAGATTCCTTGCAGGATCAGAGCATTATCAATTCTCAGCATTGCCTTTTGGCTTATCTACTGCGCCCAGAGTATTCACAAAATGCCTGGCATCAGTAATTGCTCATTGCAGGCTTCAGGGAATTCAAATTTATCCTTACCTGGACGACTGCCTGTTACAAGCGGACATCAAAGACAAAATAACAAAAGATTTGAAAAAAGTTATTCACCTGCTCCAAGCCCTGGGATACACAGTCAACACAAAAAAGTCAAGACTGATACCATCCCAAAGGATAACCTTCCTGGGTGCAGAACTGGACACATCAAACCAGATGGCATACCTCACAGAAGAAAAACAAAGGCAGCTACCACTTTATTTCATGGCATTAACAACACAGAACCAGCTTACAGCAAGGAAAATCCTGCAAGCCCTGGGTTTCATGGCATCCTGCATAATATTAGTACCGCATGCCAGACTACATATGAGAAAGTTACAATGGTACCTGAGGAATTTATGGTCTCAGCACAAACACAGCTTAGAAGCCCAAATTCCAATAATTCCATGCCTGAAACAAGAATTCCAGTGGTGGGCCCAGGCCTGCCAATTGAACAAAGGACTGCCCTTCCACAGGCCTCGCCCAAGCCAGACTATTACCACGGACGCCTCAGACCTAGGTTGGGGGGCGCACATGGTGGACAAATGCATTCAAGGCTTATGGACTCAAGACCAGATGAGCTTACACATAAATCAAAAAGAGATGCTGGCAGTAAAACAGGCAATTCAGACATTCGGACCATTTCTTCAACAGGGCCAATTGCTGATAAGGACAGACAACACCACAGTTATGTGGTATATCAACAAGCAGGGAGGCACACATTCATATCCTCTATGCCGGATGGCAATGGACCTCTGGAATGTGGCCCTGAGCCTCAACATTCAGCTCCAGGCCATATTTGTGCCAGGAAAAGAAAATATACTAGCAGACATCTTAAGCAGAACCACTACGGATGCCCACGAATGGATGCTGCATCCAGATATCTTTCAAACCATCACAAGGAAATGGGGACTGCCAGAAATAGACCTGTTCGCATCCCCACACAACCACCAATTGAAAAAATTCTGCACAAGGACATACCACCCACTTGCTTGGAAGGTGGACTCCCTATCCTTCAGTTGGGAAAACCTGACAGCATATGCATTCCCACCTCTTCCTTTGATGCACAAAGTGCTACTGAAGATCAAAGAAGAACACCCGAGGATCATCTTGATAGCGCCAGACTGGCCGAGGCAACATTGGTACCCGCTACTGAGGAGTATGTCCCGGGAACATGCATGGCCTCTACCCCTACTACCTCTTCTGCTAACACAGAACAACTTCAAAATCCTACATCCAAGCTTGAAAACCCTGCAGCTAGCTGCTTGGAACATTGCATAAGGAAAAATAACCCAGATTTATCTCAAAGGGTTAAAGACATTATCCTGGAGGCTCGCAGGCCCTCAACAAGGAAAACTTATTCAGCAAAATGGAAAAGATATCTCATTTGGAGTGCAACAAAAGGGGTAGATGCATCACTAGCAAACATAGCTAACATCCTGGAATATTTAGCAGAGCTTTTCCACAATGGCCTGTCTTACTCCTCCATTAAGATTCATGCATCAGCAATTTCAGCAGCATACAACATGGACCCTCCAGTCTTTTCTCAACCTCTACTCAGGCAGTTTCTCAGAGGAATTAAAAATGTAAAGCCACCAAGGAAACCACCATTGCCTACATGGGACTTGAACTTTGTGTTAGAAAAGTTGACACTTCCCCCTTTTGAACCAGCAGCAACAGCAGAATTACAGTACTTATCCTGGAAGACTGCATTCTTGCTTGCAATCACTTCAGCTAGACGGGTTTCTGAATTACAGGCTTTAATGGCAGTACAGCCCTTCCTTATCTTCCATCAAGATAGAGTGACCATGAGAACTAATCCTACCTTTATGCCAAAGGTGGTCTCCAGGGTATCATTAAACCAAGCGATACATCTACCAACATTCTTCCCCAACCCGCAGAACAGGGGGGAAAGATTGCTGCATACCTTGGATGTACACAGACAATTGCGCTACTACCTGGACAGAACCAAGAACAATAGAAAGACTGACCAGCTTCTGGTGGCATATGCAACAGGAATGGAAGGAAAAGCAATTTCAAAACAGACAATCTCAAAATGGATAGGAAATTGCATTAGATTTTGTTACTCCTTTCATGGAAAGGCAACTCCAGAAAACATCAGACCTCACTCCACAAGGGCTACAGCCGCTACTACAGCTTTCTTATGAGGAGTGGCTACCAAAGACATTTTAGAGGCTGCTACTTGGAGCTCCGTGCATACATTTGCCAAGCATTATAATCTACCTTTATACTCCAGATCTCGAGCAGGTTTTGCCACTGCTGTTTTGCAAGGGATCTTAACCACACCATAAATTCTTAGTGCCTCCTCCCCCAGTTTGGCTATGGTATTCTACCCATTTGTTAGGACTGCAGATGCATCCTTGAAGGACATAGTACAGTTTTGTACCTACCATAAATGTAGATGTCCGAGAGGTATGCATCTGCAGTCAGGATTACCCACCCTCCTTCCCCTCTGTGGTACTCCTAGGGTATTTGCCCATCTTGTAGCTAGCTGGGGGAATCTATTATGGTGTATTTGTTTGTATATATGTACATACATGTTTATTTCTATTTGCTCTCTATTGTTTGGAAACATTTGCATTTCTCCAAATTTAGCCTTCCTAGAGGGCTCCTGGCATCTGGGGCAAGAAACACTGAGGAAAATGGCGTCGGCTGATGCCTTTATACCCCAGAAGCTATGACGTCGGGTGAAGTGCGACATCAGCCGAGGCCAGACCCAGACTTTGGAATCCGGCCGACCGAGGGCTGCCTGAGGCAGGACAACCCATTTGTTAGGACTGCAGATGCATACCTCTCGGACATCTACATTTATGGTAGGTACAAAACTGTACTTTTTTGTGACCTTATTTTCTGTATGGAATGTGTGACCCTCGCTGTACTTCTGATGGTACACACTTTTTTTTTTTTGGTATTTTGCATCTTTTCTCCCAGTAAATTTACGTAATGGCCTCTCTTTACTAGACTTCTAAGCTGTCATTTTCTTAATGTATTGTTAATTTTCTAAAGTAAAAATTATTGTGAATGCTTTGATCTTTGTGTTTCACTGTTGCAGTCATTACATTTGGGTAATCTGCTGGCAGGTTGCCCTCAGTCGGCCTGAATTACAAAGTCTTGGGTTCTGCGTCAGTTGCTGTCTTCTCTTCCATGTCGTCAGGGGTATAAAACATGCAGCTGACGCCATTTTCTTTAGTCTTTCTTGCCGTGCGATGTCAGAAGCATTTAGCAAGTGCTGGTCGGCCGACTACTGAAATATTCGAGTTTGAGTTTCAGAACCGAAGTCTTCATACATTTTATTTAGAAACCCTGCTACTGATCCTAAAATTATTTCACAGGGTCCAAAGGGAGTTAAGGCCTCAACAGCAAAAAAAAACCCTACACCCTCTGACAGAGATTCTAGGGCACTTGACAGATTGGGAAAAAAGGTTTATACATCTGCAACCTTGGCAATCAGGGCCTTAAGTTGTCAATTTCATATGCTTAAGTATCAACAACATGTAATGGGATTGCTGAAACAAAATGATGCTGATTTCAGAATGTGCAGAAAATAAAGAATTGCAGGAATTATTGCATGCAGCTGAACAAGTTGGAAAGCATACTTTGCAATGTGGTTTTGATTCTTTAGAGGCCTCCTGCAGGGCCACAGTTACTGGATCTGTGATTAGGAGGCATGCCTGGTTAAAGGAACAAAATTTGCCTGATCATGTTAAAGCTAAGTTGGTAGATGCACCTTTACAGCATGATTCTCTGTTTGGTATTAAGGCAGAAGAGGTTTTAAAGAAAATGGAAGACCAAGCTAAGTCTATGAAAACTGTTAAAGATTTCTACAGGTGCAGCCACCAAGATTCAGTAGACACTGGCCTACAAAAAATTGGTCCTTTCCTGTGTCAGACAGAGCTCAAAGGGGTAAATCCAGACACCCTAAGGGTTCCAGGTACCAGGCTCAAGACTCGTACAGGTCAAATCAGTGGGGTGCATCCACCTCCAAATCTGGAGGAGATAAAGCGCAAACCTACAGAAAGCAAGCCCAATGACTTCCCTCTGTCTACACCAAGCACTTATATTTTGGCAGCACCCATAGGGGGAAACTAGCACTTTTTGCTCAAAATTGGCAGTTAATAACCCAGGACAAGTGGGTACTAAACATCGTATCACAGGTATATAGAGTCCATTTCCACACTCTGCCAATGACAAATGGTTGGCCAGATCTGCCAAAAAACCCAACGGGCAAAGTCACAGAAACTGGTTACGTCCCTCATGGATATGGGGGCCATTCAGACAGTACCAACAGGAAAAAGGACGCAGTTTTTATTCAAGACCGTTCTTGGTACCCAGAAAGGACAAGACCTGGTGGCCAATACTGGATTTATCGATTTTGAACACATACTTGGACATTCCAAAATTCAAAATGCTCACTTTGCAGCAGCTTCTGCCCATGCTGGGCAAGAATGCTTGGCTGGTGACTTTAGACCTAAAAGAGGCATACCTGCATGTCCCAGTAAGACAGTCGTGCAGAAGATACCTCAGATTCAAGGCTGCCTTAATGCATCACCAATTCTCTGCACTGCCCTTTGGCTTATCTACTGTGCCCAGGGTCTTTACAAAGTGCCTGGCACCAGTAATTGCATTTTGCAGACAAAGAAGTATTCAAATATTTCCTTACTTGGATGACAGTCTCATTCAAGCAGAGAACAAGGACACTCTTCTACGACACCTGGCGTTTGTGAAAAGGCTTCTAACATGCCTAGGGTATACAGTAAATGAAAATAAATCACAACTGGTACCCTCTCAAAAGATAACATTCCTGCTATTCAAGCTTGAATACAACTGCCCAGATGGCTTACCTCACGCCAGACAAAGGCAACTGACTACTTACTTCAAACTGATGGCAACAAAAACGCAGTCTTCTGCAAGACAAATTCTGCAGACTCTGGGCTTCATGGCATCCTGCATCCTACTAATTCCATGTGCAAGACTGCATATGAGGAAACTTCAATGATACCTAAAAAGTTTATGGAGTCAACATTCACACAGTCTGGAAACCATGATTCCTTTCATTCCCTGCCTGCAACAGGAGTTTCTATTGTAGACAAAGGCCTGTCACCAAAACATGGGATGGCCCTTCACTCTACCCCCTGCCAGCCAAACCTTAACAGGCACATCAGATTATGCTTGAGGGGACCACATAGCACGATGATGCATTCGGGGTATATGGGCACCAAATCAAATGCATCTGCATATCAACCAGAAAGAGATGCTAGCTGTTCAAAATGCCCTAACAGCCTTCAAGGACTTACTTCATCCAGGACAACTACTGATTAAAGACCGACAACACCACAGTCATGTGGTATATAAAAGAACAAGGGGGCACACACTCATATCCCCTTTGCAGATTAGCCATGGCACTGTGGGACACAGCTTTGACCTACCAAATACATCTTCAAGCTCAATTCTTGCCAGGAAAACAAAACACTCTGGCAGACTATTTAAGCAGAAACCTTATGGATCCTCACGAATGGAAACTAAATCCACAAGTCGTCAGCATGATAACCGAGAAATGGGGGAGCCCAGACATAGATCTATTTGCCTCTCCTCAAAATTATCAACTGAAAAGATTCTGCACAAGGACTTATCACAGACAAGCATGGAAAGTGGACGCTCTATCCTTCAGTTGGAAAAACCTATCAGTTTACACCTTTCCTCCTCTGCCTCTTCTACCCAAGGTCCTCCTAAAAGTCGGACAAGAGAAGCCAAAGATATTAATTGCCCCGGACTGGCCCCGCCAATACTGGTACCCAATCCTAAGGAACTAGTCTCAAAACCCAGCTTGGACCTTGCCTCAAAAACCACAACTACTGTCCCAGCAAAACAGATCCTGCACAATAAACTGCAGACTCTGAACCTGGCAGCATTGGCTAATCCTGTAATCATACAAACGACACCTCTCAGTAAAGCTGTGTTGGATGTCATTTTGGAAGCCAGAAGGCCTAGTACTAGAAAATCTTTTGCTGACAAATGGAAGAGATTGTGCTTGGAATAAAGCACAAGGAACTGATACAGCAGAACCACATATTCCTCAGATTTTACAATACTTAACTGAGATGCTTGACAAAGGCCTATCTTTCTCATCAATCAAAATCCATGCCTCTGCCATTTCAGCTCATCACAATACAGAGCCACCAATCTTTTCTCATCCTTTACTAAAGCAGCATCTTAGAGGTGCCAAAAATTTAAGGCCTCCTAGAAGATCACCATTACCTGCATGGGACCTCAATTATGTGCTGGAAAAGCTCACCCTGCCTCCATTTGAACCAGCTGCTACCGCTGACATAAAGTTCTTATAATGGAAGACAGCTCTGCTACTAGCAATTACCTCAGCAAGAAGAGTTTCAGAGCTACAGGCCCTCATGACTGTAGAGCCTTTTATCATATTTTACCCAGACAGGGTGTCTCTGAGGACAAATCCTACTTTTATGCCGAAGGTCATTTTCAGTGTGGCTCTTGACCAAACAATTCATCTGCCAACTTTTTATCCAAATCCGCAGAACAAAGGGGAGAGAATTCTGCATTCCTTGGACATACACAGACCGCTAATATTCTATTTGAGCAGGACTAAAGCTCTAAGGAAAACTGAGCAATTACTAGTGTTATATGCTGCAGGTTCAGAAGGAAAGGCTATTTCAAAGCAGACAATTTCAAAGTGGATAAGCCTCTGCATCCGTTTCTGCTACTTACACCATGGCAAACCTGTGCCCAAGGGCATTAGGTCTCACTCCACCAGAGCTGCAGCTACTTCAGCAGCATTTCTCAGAGGAGTACC